>NC_081183.1:36495060-36721140 GCF_029867415.1 Vicia villosa | reverse complement strand
TTTGTTGTTCACTTTGAATATGGTACAAATAACAAAAACAAAGTTGTCTTTAATATTGCATTATGTTTGGATTATATCTTAGTTTGATTTGTTAACTCATTTCATTTTTGCTATATTGTTTTATTGTAGTATGTATGTGGTTCATTATACTCTTTGGGGTGATCTTGCATCACAGTTTGGTAATTTCTACACCAATAAGAATGACACTGATCATGTCATTGTGTTGTTGTAGAATGCAAGAATCAAGGCAATTGAAGGTATTCATGTTGGCTAATTGTAAAGCACTCATATAAACTAGTGAATTTTTCTTATTTCTAATATATCTCAACTATAATATTCTATTGTACAAATATGTAGGAAGTTTTCTATTAAATGTTTCAAATGCATGAAATGGGACAAAGTTAACAATCAATGATATTAGCATCGAAGAGATTAAGAAGTTCAAAGAAGGGTAGTTGTTCATATATGTTTATGTTATGTTACGTGATATGGTAGTTGTCTGTGCTCTTGAATTTTATTTGACATTCATGTTATTCTTTTACGAATTCCAGTATCAAGGGAGATATTCATTTATTATCAACGTCTACTTTGCAATTCGATGTAACTCAAAACTCTCAGTACTCCGACCTTGATAAGTTCGTGTGGAAAGCACAAGTTCTAAGTGTTTCTGACATCGCCAAACTGCAATATGTGTGTGTATGATGGTTCAATATGTTAATGTTGTGATTTATATATTTAATTTCAAACCTAACATATTTTAACTCCAATGTCTTGCCATTTATACCAAATCATTAAAATTAGGAGACAACATGTGTCATTGTTGCCAAATTTAATAATTTTGAAGTTGGCCAAGCTGGATGGTTTATGATGGTTGTGGCCAATGTACCAAAAGTGTTTCACTCAAAGATGGAAAGTTAAGTTATTACTCAAAACATGAGACTGATGAACCTGTTCCAAAGTGTTTTATTTGTTTTATGGTTTTATATTTTCTATATTATTCCTTATTATGCAACTTCTTAACTATGATTTCATACTTATTCTTGAAATAGATACAAACTTGAGGACCAAGATGTTGATGGCAAACACTGGCCAATTTTGTCTTTTAGGATAGTGATTGTGTAAGACTTTAAGGCAAATATGCGCCTGAGCTAAAGAAGGAATTGATTGAGGTACTTATTTATCTTTGTACTCAACATGTCATTTATATTTGTAATGACTATAATGATTTGAATAATTTTAGGCTGGTGAAGACAATCCTATGGCATTTCCATATCCATTAGATGCAATATTGAATAGAGAGTTGGCAATAAGAGTCGTCTTTCAGTCAAAGTATGGTGGTTGTTTGTTGTTGGCTAAAGAGATAATGAAGATTATATTAAGAAATTAAGGGACCAATTCGAATGTGAAGAGGTACTCTTATAGAAAATACTAACTATTATCGTTATATACTTTATTAGACAAAATGTTGATCCATTATTTTACTCTCATGATGAAGTTTTAATTGATTTTGTAATGTTATAAATCTATCATTCATCATAGCTATTGAACTAGTTCTATTTGGTTTTTAATATGTTCTTTGAATCTTATTTATCTTATTTCAATCTATGTGCATGAATTTATGTATGCCTCTATTGATTATGATCCTAGTGTTGAAAATTTGGGTTTCACTCCTTCGAAAAGGTCTGCAGCCAATTCGTTAGATGATATGGATAATGATCAGGTGTCATTCACAAAGTTGATGAAAGATGTTAAAAAGGATAAATAACTTTTTATTTTATTGCTAGATCATATCTAATATGTTCTTTTTGTTCTGTTGTATTTGTAACTTAAGTTGCCTATCTAATCTTGGTAGTATAAGCCTTGATAGTCTTTGTAATATCATGTTTTGCCATTGAAAGTCATTGATTGACATATGGTTTGATATATCTAAGCTTACCTTTGAGTTTTATGTTGAAAAACATTGTTTAGTCATCTTCTGTCATGGAAATCTTAATTATGTTATGTTGAATGAATTGTGATTCTACATTTTCTTATATGTTACTTTTTTCAATTCGTCCAAATGCTATATAAACATATGTATGATGTGGAAAGATAATTATTTATTTATTACCCTATGTTGTCATACCTTTGTGATGTGTGTTACTTTAATTAGATAGGTATTGAATTTTTAGGAAGCTAATTCTTATCTAATATGTACATTTTTCTTTTTATTTAGAATATCAGAAGAAAGTTAATCATTATCTAATATGTAAAGTTTTATGTTTATATCAAACCATAAGATGACAAAAGGAAATTCCAAACTAATCATATATGAAACACATACTCATTTTAGAAGCATTTATCCATATTTGAAAAATATCATGTAAGAAATTGCAATCTGTCACATACATGTGTGATATAAAAATAACATATAATCACAACTTTATCGAAACTGCAATTTTTGCTGCTCTTATCTATGAGGTTTTACCTTTCTAATTTAATCTTCGGTTGATATCAGCCTCACCTAATGTACTTTTTCATAATGTTTCTTCGATGGATTAGTGTATAATTTCAACTTAAACTAACAATTGTATTTTTTTTCTACGGCTCTTATCTATGAAGGTTTGCATTTCAAATTTGAATTTTTTGTTGATGTGTACCTCGCCTTAAGGACTTTTTCAGAATGTTAACATCATTGTAATGTCTCCTTGATGAATTAGTCTATAATTGCTCTTGCATCCTTGGAAGTTCTATAGTTTCAACTTAAATATGTTTTATATTTTAAACTTACTATCAATTTGTAAATTTCCTGAACTTTAAAGTCACTGTTATTTTATTGGGTTTGAATGTTATATCTTTTGGTTCATTATGCTATTTAGGTTGTTAATCTCCATCTAATATACTGCATTTTATGTTTATTAGCATTTTTTGCTGCTCTTATCTAAGAGGTTTTACCTTTCTAATTTAATCTTCGGTTGATATCAACCTCACCTAATGTACTTTTACATAATGTTTCTTCGATGGATTAGTGTATAATTTCAACTTAAACTAACAATTGTATTTTTTTTCTATTGCTCTTATCTAGGAAGGGTTGTATTTCAAATTTGAATTTTTTGTTGATATGTACCTCTCCTTAAGGACTTTTTCAGAATGTTAACATCATTGTAATGTCTCCTTGATGAATTAGTGTATAATTGCTTTTGCATCATTGGAAGTTCTATCTGTTTCGACTCAAATATGTTTTATATTTTAAACTTACTATCAATTTGTAAATTTCCTGAACTTTAAAGTCACTGTTATTTTATTGGGTTTGAATGTTATTTTTTGGTTCATTATGCTATTTAGGTTGTTAATCTCCATCTAATATACTGCATTTTATGTTTATTAGCATAACAATTCTTATAGATGGCAGGTCAAGTTAATGTACAACATTCTGATATTATTTACTCAAATTAACGGTCAACATACATGAAACACTATATTGGATACTATCAGAAACCAGGATATCAGATTCCAACTCGATCAATGGAGACTTAACCATGTTAAACATGTAGCATGATACAACCAAAATCTTCACATATTGGTGTTCCGTAAGTTATAACAATATTCTGTATATGGTTCATGGTCGTTTATCAAGTTGCTATGACACTACTATGGAAAAGACCTTTCATTACGACGACCTCCATGTTAACCATGGTAATAACTCATTTTTGGGTGTTTTTTTATTTCATAAAATACAATTCAAAACGATCATAGTTAAAAACCATAGTGAAACGTACCAGGAGTTACAGGTTCGAATCTTAGCTCCAACAACTTTTCATTTAGCATCACAAAATGGGATTGTCCTTGTATATCACCATGGTTCTTTTAGTCAATCTTAGTGTAAAATTTAATCATTTTATCACGGCTCGTCTTATCAACCATGGTGAAAGGTGACACTTATTTATGTATAAGTGAAATTATCTCTTGCTCAAAAGAAAACCCTAACTTATTTCACTTTTCTCTCTCAAAACAAACCCCTAACATCTATGTCACTCATCTTACTCATATTTAAATCCCAAATTTGTGCAACGATTTTGTCTTCTTCAAACCTATGGCTACCTTCAGGTTCGTCTTCACCATACTTATGCAGGGATTTTGACTTGTTTATATTTTTGTTTTGGTCCGCCTACACAGATCTCATCTCTTGTTTTTCTCATAATGTTTTGACTTATTAATGTTTTTGTTTATGTTTCTACTTATTTTGACTTGTAGGTATGGATGAATGGATTAATGAAAAAAATTAACGAGGATGAAGCTAAAGTGAGCGCATAAAATTTATGTGTGTTGCAAGGTTATCGATTAACACATATTCGCAGCTCTCACCTCATCTTCATCCTCCTTTCCTTTCATTTTTGGATGCCATTATGGGATAAGTATGTTTCTTAAACATTTTATGAGTGGTGTAACATATGAAAGTTGTATGTTGTTTAAAGTTTGTTGTTGATGAATGTTGTTGTTAATATTTGTTTAAGATGAGTTTATCATAACTTATAGGATTTGCTTGTTTTTCCAACACTTACCAAGTATATAACTTTTATAATTGCATTGGAAAATTCTAATATGATAGATAAAGTTATATTTGAAAACAAGTTACGTGTTTAATTCTAGACAGGAATTCTTAAGCCCATTATCCGCAATTTGTTCTTTAATCATTAGAACTTGGTTTAATGTTTCTAGTTCTTCAACCTCCCCTTCCTTCACCTCTAATTTAGTTTACAAAGTAAATGGTATGTTGCAAAATTAATTAGAGGTGAAGGAAGGAGGGTTGAAGAACTACGAGCTTTAAAACAAGTTCTAACAAGTAAAGAGCAAAATATGGATAAGGAACTGAAGAATTATTGTATAGCATTGAACGTGTAACTTGTTCTTCTAATATAACTTAATTTATCATATTATAATATTCTAGATCAGACTGAAAGGTTACATGTTTCGTGAGAGTTGGTGTAACGCCCCGAAATTAATTAAATATTTAATTAAATTAATTAAGGATTTATTTGTTGGAATTAGTCGAAGTTGAGAGTTATCGGTATTATTCTAAGAGACGTAATTGGATTAATATGTTGATTGGAACAGTTAAGTTGATAGTCGAGTAACTAGTCAGTTTAATCGGAGGAATAATATTAGAAATCATATTATTATACTGGACTATTTGTTAAATTAAATATTTAATTATTTATTTGTGATTTATTGGCTGATATTGTGTTACAGTGATTTAAGTTGCTAAGTCGGTATTTAAGTTGGTTTAGTCGTAGAATTATATTAGAAATAATATAATTGAAACATTATTAAGTATTTTCCGAATAATTATTGAATTTGTTGTTTGAGCTGATAAGTTGATAAGCGGGTAATAGTCGATTTAGTCGGGAGAAATTAATATTAGAAATAATATTAATTTTCAGAGAATATTAATTAATTAAGTTGTAGAAATAATATTATTAATAATATTATAATTATATGAAACTATTTATTTAGTGGGTTTAGTTATTGTGTTTATCGTGAATTATTAGTGAAATTCTGTGATGTTTTGATGAATATGATGTCTTGAGGTGACGTGTTGTGGGGTAGAGTGAAGTGAAATAATCATGAGAATTATTTAAATGATTTTAGATAATTAAGATAATTATTTTTAATTAGTAGAATGGAGTATTATTGGTGTTAGAGATAATAAGGGCAAAATAGCCAAATGTAGAAGAGTAAGTGAGGGTAAAAGAGGTAATCCATAATGAGGGACTTTATAAAGAAAAAAATTAGAGAATGAGAAGGGAGTTATAATCATACGTGAAAGTGAGAGCAAAAGGGAGAAGAGACTAGGGCAAGAAGAAAGGAGAAACCCATTGAAGAAGAGGAAAAATATCATCAATCTAAGGTAAGGGGAGTTATATTGATTATTATAATTGGCATAAGGTTTAGATAGTTGTGAGTTTTGTGGTTAGATTTTGGTTGTTTGTTGTTTTGAGTTAATTTGTGAAAATTGATCATAATTGATATTATAATCTTGTTTGGATTGTTGTATAATCTGTGTATGGAATTGGTTTAATGGAGAAATTTGATTTGGTATGATTTGGGAGTTTTGGATTGAGTTATAGGGATTTGGTATGTTGGGGTTTGAGATTTGGGATCAAAATCAATGTGTTAAAATTCATGTTTTAGGGTTCCAATTCACTACTATATGTTAGGTATGAATGAATATGTGTTTGTTTCATGAAAAATAATAGAATTGGTTGGATTTTAATGGAAAGATGCATAAAACCTGTAGCTGTTCCTGGGCAAAAATTTGGTTTTGGGGAAAACTTCAAAAATTCATATCTTTTGATCCATAAGTCCGTTTGAGTCCTTGTTCGAAGTGCTAGGTGTAACACCCCAATTCTACCCAAAGCATTTAGGCAAGAAAATATCAGAGTATTAAAATTTCATACAACACAATTAGGATGTTACACCAAGTAACCAAGAAACACCTAGAAAACAAACGGTCATCAACGATGCCAAAAGCACACAACACCTGCCTATAAAATGATACATAACACACGGAAGATATGAACATAAAAATGTACGTATAGTTCTCACTCTCAAAGAGGAGTTTTCCAAAATAAAGTGTTTATAATACACATCAGCACATCATCACATATACATGTTCAAAAGAGTCATATACAAATAAATAAAAACAGACTCCCGACTCCCCGGTGTTACGTATCAGAGCAACCGACAAGACCAACTGGAGAACTACCTCTTCCAAAGACTCCCGAAGCGGCTAATCTGCAGGATGCCACTCAAGCATCAAATCAGCAGAAGGGTGAGTATATAGTTCATTACGAATAAGTATAATATATGTAGCGACGAAAACACAATTAATCAAAATACAACATACGGATCAACATAATATCTCAAGAATAAAAGTCACGGCAATCCACTCATTCAACCACAATCGATATATAAGTAATGCGACACATGAATGATAACATAAATTATAAAGACAATGATGAATGAGACTCGACTATGCATATGCATGTGGTACCAAATCCGGAGTAAACTCCTCCTTGTCATTATGACAAATAAACCTGGCCGAGCATTATGCTGGGACTTTATTCCACTCAGGAAGCCCGCAGGCTGTCGTCATCGAGCATGTAGCTCCCACTGATGACCCTTGCCGAGCATTATGCTGGGACTTTATTCCACTCAGGAAGCCCGCAGGCTGTCGTCATCGAGCATGTAGCTCCCACTGATGACCTCTTGCCACTCAGGCTAATATACCGTTATTAAGCTCATACTGGTAACCAATGCCCGCAGGCCATCTGTTAACAGCATTCCGCCATTAACGTATTGAAATGTTATGATGCGCAAATATATGACTCTATTACATGACAACAACATCATCAACAATATAACACGATCATACACTCACATTACATCGTTTATATTCTATCCAAAAGGATACATCACCAATTAATAACATCATTATCGATTACATCACACCATAATTACCACCAGGCATTAATAAGCACACAGGACACATTCAGCGTCAAAACATACTGGCCACATCGGCATAGATGAACGTATAACACACTTATACACATCAAATTAATATTGGTCATCGGCCCACAACTTCATCAATACATCATCAACAAGTTGTAATAACAACAATTCAACAATGATAATACATCATTCTCATAACAACAATTACTTGCCATAAGGCCACATATCAGGTTAACAATAAACAACCAAACATCGTTACATATCAAGAATGAACATTCATTAATACATAACACATAAGAACATGATCTCATGTTATCAACAATTAATCACATACCTCGTATCAATACGATAACATTCGCAAAACATATCATCGTGATTTATCATGCACTAGTTCACAAAACAATTTATGAAAATCAACCAACCACTACTACATCCTACATCATCATATAGAGCATGGAAATAGCTTCCAAACGTTTCAAACGACACATAAAACGAACACCCAAGTTAAAAGATACGACTCTTCAAAGTTTGGAAAACATAAACATACTTCATATGTTAACCCTACTTAGTTCTACCACTAAATCCTAATAAAAATAATAGGATACTACATCCTATGAATCATTTTATTAAATCTTAGTGTAGATTATTGCCTTAGCTTTCCAACGCTTCGAACCGCGACAAAATCGGAGTTACGGATCAAAAGTTATGATCGTTACAAAATCTATCAAAAATTGGAAAAAGCAGTAGGTTGACGCATGGAAATCATAGGTCGACGCATTGAACTCCTGCCCCCCTCGGGTATGCGCACGCTGACCCAATAGGTCGACGCATTCATCAGAAAACCTAGATTTTTGCCTTTTAGGCTGTACAGGTCGACGCAAACCCCTGTGTAGGTCGACCTAAGCTTCGTAGAAACCCTAAAATCACCATTTCCACCAACCAAACTCTTATAAACATTACTCTAACACCTATACATCATTATAACATCAATATAACACACGCATGCCATATAAACAACATAACATTCAACTTTCATGGTTGATTCATTAATCTCTCTCAAACCTAACATTTTCTTACAAAAGAAGAAAAAAATGGAAGATATGGAAAGGATGAAAAAGATGAACAAGAACAACTATATAAACCATACAAATGCATAATAAACGACATACTCCCCCTTACCTTGGATTTGTTCTTGGATCAAGGTTTGTTTTGATCTCCACAAAAATCCCTTTTCCTCTTCTTCTTCTCTCTTCCTTTCTTTCTCTCTTCTTTCTTTCCTTTCTGTTTTTCTTTCTTCTTTTCTTTTCTTATAGTCTTTTCTATATCCCCCCTACTTCTCCAAAATATCTCAACAAAATATCTCACTTTACGGTCCAAACTCAATTGCTCAGAAAAACCCCAAAACGCAGAATATTACCTTAATAATATTTCTAGTAACAAAAATATGAAAACCTTCAATTAAATATTAGTCTGCCATCCCGAACTAATACCAACTGAAATGACTCCAAAAACGGTAAAATTCCAATAAACGTCACAAACGTCCAAATTAAGCATATACTTATTTTTCCGGGCGTTACACTAGGAAGCTAATAATATGTATTTTCTTATAAAAATAGTTTCATGTTCTGGAAATAAATTTAATTGGTACGTAATGAGGTTTTGTTGTGTCAGTATATGATGCCGGTGTTTGCGCTTTCCGAAAACTTAGAAAACTCGTAACTTTTGACTCGGGTGTCTGTTTGACACGCCGTTTGGATCGTTGGAAAGCTAAAGTTATTTTCTATCTTGTAAAACTATTTTCAAAACCAGTAGCATAATTTTTGGTAAATCGATACGACTTTCCGTGAGTAATTTTACTTAAGTTTTGGGAATGTGTGGATTTTCTCGTACGTTGAATATGTTGTTTTGTCCTAATTATGGGCAAGTTTTGGTTGGAGGCTTAAATAGCCAACGTTGAAATGTTGATTATGTTGTTCTGAGTTGCATTTGTTGTTGTTGATATTATTGATTGTATGTCATTCAATTTCATAATGTCGCATACACTGCATTGTTTAAGTTGGCCTTGATGGCATCCGATTAAGTTGGCCTTGATGGCACCTGATTAAGTTGAAAATGCCTCGATAACCTGACATATGTTTAAGTTGGGATTTTTAATCTAATGGTACCACATGCATATGCATAGTTGAGTCGCATGTTGTGTCGCATTATTTATGATGTTTATGTTAACTGGATTTGTTGAAGTGATTAAGTCATTCATGTTGATTAAGTTGATTAAGTTGTTCATGTTGATTAAGTTGATGAAGTTGTTTTATGTTGATTAAGTCGATTAAGTTGTTTATGTGGTTTATGTTGATGAAGTTGCTTATATGATTATGTTGACGTTGAAGAAGTTGAATATGTTGTGTATATTTGTTGAAGTTGATGAAGGTGTTTATGATGATTTTATAGTTGAAGTTGGTTATGTTGATTAGGTTGATTATAGTGATCATGTTGTAAATGTTGATATGTGTATTGATAAGTAGGTTATATGAGTATACTGCTGTCCTACTATACTTATTCCTTACGCTTTTTATAATGATTGTGATTTTCACCATTTCTGCTGATATTTCCCCTACCATGGGAAATGGTCAGGTACTCAAGAATAGCAGTGGAAGTTTGAGATAGTTCTTGGTGAAGTCTAGTTATTATTCCGCAGTGAAGAGGGTCTTGCTCTGATAGATGTAATATCGGGTCGTTGGGGATCGATTGAATTAAATTATATGTTGATGATGATGTATTTGAAGTGTTTTATCTTGTTTTAAAAATGATTTAAACAAGATTTATGAATTATGAAGTTGACGATACATTTTAAATTGAAGTATTTTAATAAAGATGTTTTTGAATAAATTATTTCTCTGAGATGTTGAAGTATAAATTTTGAGAACCCGTGTTACGGAGCAGGAAGTTTTTATTAAGAAGTTTTATGAAGAAATGTTGCACCCTTTTTATGAATTACTCTGATTTAAATTCTTAATATTACATGAATATTCGTGGGGTTTAGAAAGGTGTTACAGTTGGCGAAATAAGAATTCCATGTAGCAGCATGCATGTAACGCCCGGAAAAATAAGTCTATGCTTGATTTGGACGTTTGTGACGTTTATTGGAATTTTACCGTTTTTGGAGTCGTTTCAGTCGGTATTAGTTCAGAATGGCGGGCTAATATTTAATTGAAGGTTTTCATATTTTTGGTACTGGAAATATCATTAAGGTAATATTCCGCGTTTTGGGGCGTTTGAACGATATTTGAGCGTAGGGGCATTTTGGTCTTTTCCGCGGGATAGATATTTTCTTTATAAGAAAGAAATATTGTGAGAAAGGGATGGAAAGAAAATGAAGGAAAAGGAAGAGAGAAAGAGAAGAAGAAGAGGAAAAGAGATTTTGTGGAGATCAAAACAAACCTTGATCCAAGAACAAATCCAAGGTAAGGGGGTGAATCTAATTTATCTTGAATGTATGATTCTTATAGTCTTGTTCTTGTTCTTGTTCTTGTTCATTTTCCATGCTTTGGCCAACAATGGTAGATTATGAGTTTTGTGAGCTTTGAAGTTATGAACATGATTTTGTGGTGTGTATGTGTAGTATGATGATAGATATCTTCATTGATGATGTTTGTTTTCCATTTCCATGGCTTGTTTGAGTTTGGAGATAAAGTTAGGGTTTGAGAAATATTGATGAATCAACCATGAAAAGTTTGATGTTAGGTTGTTTCTATGGTATGTATGTGTTGTATTGTTGTTATAATGATGTTTTGGAGTGGTTTTGGTGGGTATAAGGGGCTTGAGATAGTTCTGTTCGTGCTGGGTTTTTTCTGGTTTTTCTCAGGTCCGCTAAGCGGCCTCAGGCCCGCTGAGCGGAGTTTTCGTTGGTCCGTTTCTGGAATTTTCGCTTAGCGGCCAACATCATTTTTTATTTTTCCAAAACTTTGAAACTTCGTAACTCTTGGACCGTAACTCCGATTTTGTCGCCGTTCGAAGCGTTGGAAAGCTAACGCAATGAACTATACTATTATCTAATTAAATGATTCATAGAATGTAGTCTCCTATTATTTTTATTAGGATCAAGTGATGAACTATGTAGTATGTTCAACTATCCAAACATTGAAACCTTGTAACTTTTGATCCGTAACCCTGCTTTATACGTCGTTCGAAGCGTTAGGAAGCTAGTTGGATATTCTATATGATGGTATAGACTTGGTTAGCTTGTTATTAATTGGTGATGTATCCTTTTGGATAGAATATAAACGATGTAACGTGGGTATGTGACCGTGTTATATTGTTGATGATGTTGTTGTCGTGTAATAGAGTCATATATTTGCACAGCATAACATTTCATTACGTTAATGGCGGAATGCTATTAACAGGTGGCCTGAATTGGCAATTATTACCAGTGGGGGCTTAATGCTCGGTAAAAAGGTGTATTTGCCCGAGTGGCAAGAGGTCATCAGTGGGGGCTAAATGCTCGATGACATTTAGTCGTAGCTTATTGCTCGACAAAGGTGTATTTTCCTGAGGGAAAGAAGTCCCAGCATAATGCTCGGCAAAGGTGTATTTGTCATAATGACAAGGAGGAGTTTTACTCCGGATTTGGTACCACATGCATATGCATAGTTGAGTCTCATTCATCATTGTCTGTCTTTATATTTATGTTATCATTCATGTGTCACATTACTTATATATTGATTGTGGTTGAATGAGTGGATTACTTTGTTGTATGATTATTGATGATACTTGTTGGCATTACTATAATTGTCATGCTTTCATTATGAATTATATTCTCACCCTTCTGCTGATTTGATGCTTGAGTGGCTGTTTACGGTGATTTCCGGTAAACAACCGCTAGTCTTCCAAACTATAATAAATATGATTTGGTTACTTGCAGGATCGACTAGATTGATCCTAGGACACATAGTCAAGAAGATTGTCATCAACGTTCATTCGAACCATATTCATTATTTGTCTTCTTCAATAAGCGTTGTTCGATTAAAGAACAAATAGTCTTGACAATCACTTTGTTATATATAAATGTGACTTCAGCGAAAAGATAAGTAACATAACATAGAAAATTAAAAGGACTATTGAAATGTAAAGAATCTTAAACTGCAGAAATGTTAAAGACTTTGAAAGTAAATAACATGAAAGTAATTCGAAAGTAAATGACATTAAAGTAAAGATACAGAAATGTAAATGGCAAGAAGTAAACGAAATGCAGTAATTCTGGAAGATATTTTAAAAAAAAAAACAAAGGATAATACACATGTATTAAAATGGTGGTGTCATACGTACATTTTCTCAGCGAACTCTTTCTCTTAACGCTTGATACTTGAGTAAATATGTGAGTGATTTGTACAAAATGAACACACAGAATCCTAACATTAAGACTCCTATTTATACTAGTTTCGACCTTAACGGTCCTATACTAATCTGCTGCCACGTTTCTCATAAGAACTTCTAGCGATGCCATCTGTTACTTGGACAGTTACGAAACCGTCTTCGAATTTCAAATCTTCCCGCCTGAGTCTGTCTTCGACGCGTGGCAGTGTATTAAACAAACACTACGAAAAAAACACGCTAAGTAGTAATACTTGAATATATTTATAAATTTGTCTAAGTCCCCGAAGACACATACTTTTCACTAGCTTTCAGTATTCATTATCTTCATAGCGAACTTAGAAATCTTTACTCTCGAAGTATGACCATCAGTAGCCATTCTTTTATTTTTAAGGGATGGCCATCAGTAACCATCTTTCCTTCGATTTTCTACTTCTTCGAAGGATAAATACTACAAAACGAAATCTTCAGCTAACAAATTGCCCCCAATAAATGCCTGTTTCGAGAGTCAACAGAAATAGGCGTTTCTTGTCATTATAAGATTTTGTTCTTTATTGATCTTTGAGATTTCCAAGACTGCTGACTAACGTCATAATCATTGATGACCCTGTTTCCGAAACGTCTTGTCATTTTCAAAGATGTCTTCTCATAACTTACATTCCCACGTTTTAACCTTACTTCTTGATCATTACTCCTTCATACTAGGAGTGAAGATAACTTTATTCGACCGCCGTTGGATTAAATCACCAGCCGCCACATGTTCCTTGGATTTTACCCAAAAAAAATTAAAAAGGGTTTTCGTTAAACCTTTAAATACTTGGTCTTGCACTTTTACACAACCTTTCATCCCTATTTCTTCATCTTCTTCAAAAAACCAAACATCTTCAATTTCTTCAAAATCTCGTTCTCTTAATCAGAAATTTCTCTATGGCTTCATCTTCAAATGTTCTTCAACCTGCTCTGAAGCTCCAATCAACAACACGGTCTGGGGAACAAGAGCACGTTCAAAACCCTAACACCGAAGAAATACGCGCTATTTACACTTCCCAGGTAATCATTCCCTTTGAACTTTCTGGAAAATCTCTCGCTTTTATGGGTCCATTACCAGGTGAAAA
Organism: Vicia villosa; assembly: GCF_029867415.1. NCBI lineage: Eukaryota > Viridiplantae > Streptophyta > Magnoliopsida > Fabales > Fabaceae > Vicia > Vicia villosa. The sequence goes on along the minus strand of NC_081183.1, from coordinate 36,707,167 downwards.
TATCCCATCTCTGAATAAATTCTTCCCTACTTATTACAAGACTAGACAATTAGTTAGCAAAATTAGGATAGATGAAGATGGCTGTTCTCCCTCAGGAAAATCCGCTAACATGGAAGAAACTCCAACTGTAACTCCTTTAGCTTTAGCGAAAATTAGGTTAAACTATATGACCAACTCTGTAAAAGTGTTTAGGTCAATTCCTTTGGCTAAAGATCCTGATTTGTACTATGCCTGGTTAGAAAAAGTAGAGAAACAGAAAGAATCCTTCTGGAAATCGTTAGGAATATACGATTTGATTCAACTGTCAAAGACAGGTTTAGAATACAACCAACCCATGTTAGTAGCAGCGGTTCACTTTTGGGATGCTTCTCACAACACTTTCCATCTCCCCTGTGGAATGGTTACCCCTACTCTTTTTCATGTGGCTGCAATTACAGGACTTCGACCAACTGGCGAAACCTTCGATCCTAACGAAATGGATAATGATACTATTGGTTTTAATGACTCACAAGTCACTTATACTGCATTCATCCAGAAGCATCATATTACCACCGAAACGGCAGTATCCGATGAAGAACATATTGTTTTTCTAGCGCTATGGCTTTCACGATGTGCCTTCTGCTCAAGATCTATTCAAGTTGCAAAGAGATACCTTTGCATGGCTAATCAGTTGCATGCTGGAAAAAAGCTCAACCTCAGCCAACTGCTTTTAGGGTCTCTTTATGAAAACCTCAGCGAAGCTGCAACCCTCACCAAGAATTTCAAATCCGGTAGTTTACTTTATGCTGGCCCTTTCTGGTTATTACAACTGTGGCTTAATGCTACATTCGAAACTCATCTTCCCTTTCGAGGAAACGTCAATGAGGAGGATAGCAAAATCAAGAATCGAACTATAGAAGGGACCAGGTTAGCTTACCTAACTCCAAAAGAAGAAATTGGAAAGCTTCGTGAACACTTCTTGGCGTATTCAATGATGTTTGCCCGGCGTAACCAGTTCGATCCTTCTATGGCCCCCTTTGTACACAGAACAATAGGTCCTGAATGGTTTACTCGAAAATTTCCATCAACATCTCAGGATCAACAAACTGAGTCTATGGAAATTTGGGAAGCCTTTCTGACTCCAAGGTTATTTTCCCATCGCCTTCGACCATCAAAAGGTCAATGTATTCTCATGTGCTACCAACCAAATTTGGTCTCGAGACAGTTTGGGTTGGTTCAAATAAAACCTAAGTGTTTATATGAGAAAAGAAACCATATGTGTTTCCATACCTTGTACTTGACTGAAGAAGAATGTAAAACAAAAATCAACAAATACGTTGGCACCACCAATCTTCCTCCTGTCTCTTTCGAACCTGCTTTTTATTCTACACTAGACTTTCATCAATGGTGGACGGATTATTATAGCTCCCAAATCTTTGATGCTGATAGCCTTGCTCAAGAACTAACCGCAGCTTTTACTGATGTGCAGGAGAATTTTCAAAAAGGTACTTCAACTCATATTAAAGAAATCCAAGCTTTTCAAAAATTCTTTGAAACTATCTACAGGCCTGATGATCTTAGTCGGACCGTTCGTGAGGCTGCAGTCATTTTGCGCGAAAAGTTTTCCGCCAAACTGGATAAGTTGAAGTTGCCCTCGTATGTTCGACCAGAACTACGTTATGAAGTGGCTTTCAAACTTAATCCTCCAAAATTCCCTCCACTACCAAGTGCTGATTTTGGTGTGGCTCTAAGTCCTCCTTTCCCAGACTGGTTCGTGTGTGGGAATGCTCTCAAAATTCTTCGAGAGAGTACCAAAAAACGCGCTGAACGAGTGGTTCCGACTAAGCATACCTTGGATACTTTCAAAGGACGTCTTCATATAGATCTTAAACATGTTCGTGTCCTGACCCCAATACCTGAAGGTTTGGATTAAGACAATCTTTTCGACTGACTTTTCTTTTCTTTGCTGATATACTGATTTCAGTTTCAACTACAGCTGTTGCACGAAGGAGGAAGATCAAGGAAGCTTCTGCCCAAAAAGATTCTGGGACATCTAAGAGCAACAAACCAAGTGAAAGTGATTCCATCGTTACTGGCAAGAAGCCCATGGTACATACTCATCTCATATTCTTAATTTTGTACAATCTGTGAGTAGTATCCATCTTACTTATCGTCTATTTGCCAGAGCTCGAAACCCCCAACGGGTTCGAAACGGAAAGCTTCCTCGACAGCTGCCTCAGATGGCGAAGATAAATCCCCTCCCCAAACTAGACAAGGACACAAGAAGAGACAAAAAGCTGTTACCCCTTCAAGAAAAGGGAAAAGGATAAGCCCCTCTAAAACTGTTTCTCCTGGTGATAAGGCGTCCTCTGAAGAGTCTCCTTTGAAAACTGCTAGTAATGCTTTCGTTGTGGAAAGTCATAATTCAAGTCCAGACAATATCCCAACCAAGGTATTTGGGTTCCACCCCACATATTATCTTGTGATCTTAACCAAATAATTAAACTGAAATTTACCTTGTTATTGCAGGAAGACGCTGGCACTGCCACTTCAGGTTTCAAGGACCATGGCTTTACCATTAATGTTGACAAACTTTACGGTAATTGTCAAACTTTAACTTTCGTCAACTAAACCCCTCAAAGGCTTATCTTTATGACTAACCTTGCTCTGTTTAACATAGGTACCTCTCAAAATCAAACTCATGTTCTCTCGCCAGTCTTTGAAGACGTTAGGCCAATTGCTACCATATTGCCTAATGAACCAGTCGAAGAAAGTCACTCCACTGACGAATCCCCACATACTCATCAAGACAAAAATTTGGAAGAAGATCACCCATTCTCAGGCAGCGACAATGTGAATCCCCAAACACATGACAGTGAAGATACTGCGTCGGAGCAAGATGCTATGGAAGAAATTTCTCAACCAGAAAAACAAGATCCTCAAGGGATTTCGACTCTTGATACGAAAACCATTCCTGAGACAACTTCGACGCTTTCCCCCGTGAAGCCTACTCCTTTGGAGCTGGAACAACTTAAGCAAACTGATCCTCTTAGTTTCTTAAAGGCCATCATGGATGCGAATACTTCTTCGCCTTCGGAACTTAATGTCTCTCCAGCTGCAACTGTAGAATCTAGTGATAAAGAAGATATTTCTAGCCTCCTCCGACAAATAAAAGAGAGATTCTTTGGGGTCAATCTTGTAGACGTCCTCAACCGGGAACCTATTAAGAGCCACAACTTAAATCAACTTCTAAAGAAGGTAGATTTGCTTCAAGTTTCCGCAGAAGTTTCAGAGGTAATTGTTCTGTTAGGCTCTCTACTCGAGCAACTCCAGGCCAACATTCTTCGAAAACAAAATGTCGAAAAAGAGCTATCTGAGACAATGGCCTCTCATGACTCTTCATGAAACTCTGCTGTGGACGCAACGAAACAAGGTGAGGCCCTCAAGCTTAAACATTCAGAAAATCAGAAGGCCTTTGATGATTATGAGAAGAACATCAACTCCTGGAAACAAGAGATAAAGGCACTCGAGGATAAGATAAAAGAAGCTGAACGTTGTCAGGCAGCCATACAAAAATCTAACCAACAAGATTTGCTCGAAGTGGTGCAGTCGGGAATTAGACATTTCGAGACTGCACAAAAATTAGTGCCAGAAATCGAAAGATTGAAGAAACAACGGGCACTAATCGAGCTTCGTATGTCTTCGTGGGAGACTCAATACTTGAAGATCAAAACGGATCTCCCTAAGGATTTTAACTAGATGTTTTCCGTCCTGTTACTTGTTGCACCTTTGTTTTGTAATCGAAACTACTGTAGACTCATAATATTTGTATGCTTGACTCCCATTTATATCTATAATGTCTGCCAGCATTACTTTTAGCGAATCTAAACATTTCTGCCAAAATATATCTTTAGATTCTCTACAGTGCTTTTTATTTAATGCAACGCGTAGAACCTGAACATCTTTCGCAGCATCCTTGCCTCTAGACTTGACGTTTCCCCTTCTCTAGCCATAATCATTATTAAACAGTGACGTCACTTTCTCCAAAACGTCGGTTTAAGACGTGCGTGCATCAGTTTCATGATTACTTCTCAACTTCCAAGGGCGGGAAACGGCGGAAGCCATAACTTCTTTCTTTGGAAAACCAACCGCAGTCCAATCACTCATTAACAATTAAAAACCACCCTTCAGTATTCCCAGTCTATATAAAGAGTCAAATATTGTCTTCATTTCTTCATTCATGCGCTTTCTCTCCAAACCAAACACAGAAAAAGAAAACACACAACTTCTTTCTCAGAACACCTTTCTTATCTTGCAATGGCTGAAACTCTATTCTTTAACGACATCAAAGCCCTCATCAGAGGCGAGTTCAGACTCTCTGAGGATGAACTTGTTCATCATTTTATCAATATCGAAAACCTCTTTGTCAACCAAGAACTGGACTTCTATTTTGAAGAAGTCTTGGAGGGTGCTATTTACCCCCAACATGGTGGCAGAATTCTGGATGAATGCGTCTTTACGCATAGATCCTGAAGGTAGGACCACCATTGATTCTGAAATTCGACACGCTCGTCTCAGCATCACTCCCACCACTATTGCCAACCTAATAAGATGCAATAACTCTGGTGCAACTTTTGATGACAACAGTTTCAGCATGACTACTCATCTCATGTTGAGAACTCTTATGGACAATGATCGCTTCAGTGCCAAAGTCATCAGGATCTGGCACCAGATGCTCGTGGGGAACTTCCAACCTCGGCGGATCGATGAAAACAACATCATGGTTGAAGACTTGGAGTTCATCCTCTGTGGTCTTCGAGGGAGGAAAATTAACATTCCTTTAATGATCTTTAAAGGACTTGTTGAAGCTGTCTCTATCGGTGTTGACCGTCGAGGGAGTGTGACTTGTCTTCCCTACGGGAGACTCCTCAGTTACATTTTCCTGAAGAAAGGTGTAGTGAGGCGGATGCGTGGCTCTGGAGCCAGGGATATGTTCGAAGCTGAACCTTCGCCTGTGCTGTCCTTGGAAGGCTTGGACCAAAGGATCAACTAGCTAGTTTTTTCCGTAGGGTTTTTTTTAATTTATATGCCTTTTTTTTTTCTTTTTTTTTTTGTAATCTTGGATCCTGTTCTTTGGATCCCTTGTAATGCATGTACTTCCATGCTTTTAAATGAAAAACACTTTTGGTGTCTCCTTAGACTCTTTTCCTTCCATTTAAAATTTATTCTGATCGCAAAGCCATTTTGATCAACGTAGCGTATATGTTTTGACACATGCCTGACCATTTTGGCTTTTCGTAGTACCCTGAGTATCTACGTTTTTGCAATCCTTACTTCGTACATACTTGGTTTATATCTCTTCAAATATTTCCCGTTTACTCTTAAGATCCTACGATCTTCTGCTAATTCTTCAATTTCGTAAGCATTGTTCGAGAATACTTTCAAGATTCGGAAGGGTCCTTCCCAATGTGGGGACCATTTACCAAGTGCCTGATTCTTTCGATCTATAGGTAAAATAACTTTCCAAACTAAGTCATTATTAACAAAAGTTTTACCTTTCACCTTTTTATTATATGCTCTGGACACTCTTTCCTTTTGCCTTTTTATCATTTCCAGTGCCCGAAGTCTGTCTTCGTCCAAATCTACCAACTCATTCATCATTAACTCCCAGTATGCGTTGGGAGGAATGTCTGCTTGTCTTTGTATTCTTACCGATTGCAAACATACCTCAATTGGGAGTACTGCATCATGTCCAAACGTCAACTGGAAAGGAGTTGTATTTGTGGCTTCTTTTGGAGATGTCCGACAAGCCCAGAGCGCTTGATCTAAAGTCTTATGCCAATTCTTAGGTTTCTTTCCCACATGTTTCTTAATAAGGCCAATTATTATTTTGTTTGCTGCTTCAACCTGTCCATTTGCTTGGGCGTAATAAGGTGTAGAAGTAAATAACTTGAAACCTATTTCTCTGGCAAAGTCTTGCATTTTTCGTCCAGTAAAGACTGATCCCTGATCAGTTGTTATACTTTCTGGGATTCCAAACCTATATATAATGTGTTTCTGAATAAACTCAATCACAGCCTCTTGATCCACATTTGCCAGTGGTATTGCTTCGACCCATTTTGTGAAATAGTCTATTCCTACCAAAATGTACCTTTGACCTTTAGATGACTTGGGGTGAATTTCTCCAATCAAATCTAATGCCCATTGTCATACCCCAAAATTTGCCCACATTATTTCTCTTATTCAAGTTTCAAATCCACATGCAAAGCTCCTAGACAATTTCTCCTATACAAAGATCTGAACTAGGGTTTGTTTCTTTAGAAGGAAAATCACTGAATCAATGGCTCAAGGTGGTTCCATAGGGTCACTAATATCCCAAAGTATCTCCATATAAAATTTCAAGTCAAACAGAACAAGTTTGGTCCTTCAAATCATGATTAGGTCAACAGTCGATCCTCAAGGGCAAAACAGTCATTTCAAGTCAAGATACAGTCAAAGTTCAAGATATCTGGTCAACAACATCCCCATAATCCTAAAATCATCATTTGATCAAGTGTTGATCATGATGATGCAAGGAAAGATCAGAAAAGTCAAAAGTCAAAAGTTACTATTTTTGGCATGAACTGAAAAAAAAGTCAACCAAACTTTGAAAATTCACCAAAAATTCATACTTCATCAGAAAAATTCCCACCAAAGCTCATTTTGAAGGGAATTCACTCCTCTATCCAATGGTACAAGAATCAAAGCTCATAGGTCAATGGTTTAAGAATTTTGGCCTCATACATTACAGGTCCTTTTCAAAAGTCAACAAAAGGACATCTTTTTCAAAAGGTCATAAAATGAGAATGGGAAAAGATTTTGATATGGAACCAAAGACATTGGTTAGAGGACTCTCCAAGGTTTCTAAAAAGTCCAAGAACACTTCCATACCTCAAAAATTGAGGGAGATACACCTTGTCAAAGTTAGGTCATTTTGGAAGGAAAAAGTGAAGGAACTTGAAAAATTTTGTAAATGGGCCCAAATTCTTTTTGTTCAATCTTAATCCATAGTCCATCTAAAGCCCAAAATCTGTTTGCCAAGAAAAAATGATGAATATTTGATTTTATTTGAATTTTTATTCATATATTTAATCAAAATTAAAGGAAAAATTGAAAAGATTTATTTTCTTTTCAAATCAATCATCATTAATCATCAAAATACCCCAATATTCACTCCAAATTCGTGCATAGGCTAAAGGTGTGAAAAAAGATTGAAATTGATTCAATTTAGAAAGATTTGAAAGCATATTTTCAAGCAAATTTCCAAAACTTGCAACTAAAGATTCAAAGGAGATTTGATTGAGTTTTCTTGCCCTAATCCATCTCCTATAAATGACAAAGAGATCCAAAGCACAAGGGGACGAGAATCTGCAGCCAAGAGAACCAAAACCGATTCCAAAACTTCAAGAAAAAACTCAATTTCGAATTCTGAATTACAGGACACTTCAGGTTGTTTTGTTGATTGCAATTTGTTCCTAGATCTCCAAGGAAGCTGTTACGATCAATATCAAGGCTCAGAATCGTAAGAACACCAACGTATACCCCTCGGTTTGTCAATTTCTATTTCTTCTCGATTTGCATATTATACGCATCATTCATAGATTTAAATTGCATAATTGTATTTGTCCTGATGTGTTGATCGTTTCTGGAGAATTAATTACATTTATATGTCGTATTGATCGTTATGCCATGTTAGGGTTTCAAAGCTTTGATTTGGGTTTTTTTATTTAAGCTAAAATTAAGTCAAACCAGGACCATGGTTGGATTCGTGAGGACCACACGAACGTAATGGTGCCCTCGCGAAAGATTTATTTGTGCCCTAGGTAGGATTCGCTATTTTCGCAGGTGTAAAAGCTTGGAGTTTTTACAGCGCTTTGGTAATATGCGCTGTAAAAAGGGAGTTGCAGAAAATCTGTGAGGAAGACGACGCGCTGGCATCACGCGATTGGCCGGTTTCAAATTGTTTTTGGCGCGCGCAGGTGTAGTGGAGACGTCAGATCCAGCGCGTCTTGGTCCATGCGTTATCATGTGTCCCCATCACTCCAGCCGTCAGATGACTCTCCTTCCAGATCCAATGAACATGAGCGTGCAGGTACACCATAGTCCCCACGCGTGCGTCACACAGGATCAAGCCAGCTAAGTTCCAATTTTTTTTTATTTTAATTGCATAATATCCATGTTTTTTTATATATTCATATTTATATATATATATTCATTATTTGATTTTTATTATATATAATAAAATTCTATACTCTTTATTTCTAAACCTTTTTTTTTTTATTATTATTAATATCTAATGATTATTTTTATTTTCTTTTAATATTCTTTATTTATTTATTTATTTGTATTTTTTAATTCTAAATCATATTTACTTAATTTAATTAATCATGTTAAAATTATTCAAAAAAAATCATGATTATTTCATTTAACTCCAAAAATTAATAAAAAATGTTTTTTGCCTGATTTTATTTTCTCTATTCAAATTAATTAATTTAATTGGTTTTATTTATTAACCTTGATCAACTTGTGCCCTAATCAGGGTTTACGAAGATCATGCCATACACTAAAAATCTTCTTCTTCTGTGCCTTTTCAGGGTTAGCCATATGATTCGCCCCGAGTGCGCGCCTTCAACAAACCTCGAAGATAAGTGTGCTGCTTTATTCAATTTTATTTACCTCTTAAATTGATTTATTTTTAGGGTTTGCCTTGCGTTCACCTTCTCGTTCTGCCTTGTCTTTTCAGGGTTACCTCCGAGGTTTCCTCCGACTCTAACCATATCAGATCAAATTAGAAGCTAAGTGTCTATTTACTTTATTTATTTTTTAAATTTCATTATTCTTTATTTTTAGGGTTATAATGTTTGCCTCCGAACCGATAATGCACTCACCCTATTTCTGTTTGCCATTTTTCCGCCTTTTCAGGTTTGCCAAATGTCAAAGCCTCGCATAGTCGGTAACTCTAAACCCTAATTATTACTTATGTCAGACTTATTTATTTATTATCCCGCTGGTTTCAATTCCCCTTTCCTCCGCTGGTTTCAATTCCCCCCTTCCCTTTATTATTATTATTATCACTCTATAACTGCGTGGTTAGTAATTTAGGGAGTGCAATTTTAAATCGAATTAGCCTCACTAATTGTAAGATAATTTAATCGAATTAATCACGTGATTGTTGCACACACGCACACCTTTTGGGTAACCCTCTCTGTTGCCCTGTTGCCTGTTGCCTGTTGCCTTCGTTTTTCTGCAGAATAAGCCATGTCCCTCGAATTCGAGGATACCTCAGCCGTGTTGCCTCGATAAAAAGGTCACGACCCTAATGATGCTGCCTTCGATACACAAATGACCTCGACCCTCGGATGTTGCCTACGGAAAAAGGCTGAGGTATCTTCTGGCTGCCTACGAAAAGGCTTATTCTGATCCTTGCCTTAGACTACCTGCCCTTCTATGGCATGGGATAGTCTTATGGTAAAGGATGTTTCGATGACCCTTAAACCTCCAAATGGAAGGCTTCCTGCCCTCTTATGGCAAGGATAGACCCTTTCGCTCTGAAAGGCTGAAAGAACAGATTTCTCAAATATAAGGTAAATTGCTCTTAAATTGCTTTGCCTTGCTCTAAAATACTTTCAAATATTCTTTCTCAAAATTCTTCAATATGGCTACGCTCATTTACGAGCTAAAGTCCATATCTTCTTCTTCTACTTTTCTGAAACAAAAAGAGCAAAGCAAGTTAAGAGCCCATGGATAACCATGGATGCAAAGGGTGCCTTACACCTTCCCTTTGCATAATTACCCCCCGAACTCAGTTTTTCTTTAAAAAGGTTTTTGTCTGTTCTTTTAGCCTTTCTGATTAAATTTGGATAAAATAAAAGTCGGTGGCGACTCTTGCTTACCGTACATTTCGATCGATAAAAAGTCAGTTCACCGTATTACAGAACTGGCGACTCTGCTGGGGATATTTCGATTAAGAGGGGTTACCTTAAAAGTTTAGGATTCATTTTAAATGTTTTCTATTGTTTGCTTTGTTTGTTTTATTTTTCAGGGGCGTTTTGGGAATTAACTGAAGGACGAATCCTATTCCCGGATTCAAGTACATCTAAGATAGGAAGTGGCATAGTCATGGCGACCTCCCTTGTGTATGCTTGGGATTGGTCAATATGAGAGTTCACGCTTGAGTTAGGCCTCTATGGGTGTTTACTTGCTTCTCTTGTATGAGGGAGGTTCATGTGGATACCTGTGGGTGAGTCGGAGCTCAAGGACCGTTAGTTACCCTTAACCCATCTTAACTTTTAGGAACATAGTGGGGGGACTACTCTTGATGTATGTTGAGAGCATAGTCGCTACCCGATACTACAACTCAGATAGGTTCTTTCTCAAAGTATCATTGCATGGTATGTATGTATCATGTTCGAGGGTGCTTTAGAAGGGCTGACAATTCTGGGTCACTTGGTAGAACCCGCTGCTGAAATCTCCTTATCCATAGAAGTGCCCTTGGGAAGGACATCCGATCAGACTCCATGCAAGCCTTAAGCCAAAATTGTGTGATTCGTGTGATTTATTTGTGTTTGTGTTTGTGCACCATGCATACATGCATCATCCATACATGACATGGCTAACCCATTTCAAGGAATTGGGGATTTTTTAACCATATTTGTTTTGTAGGTTGAAGTATGGAAATCAAAAGTCGTAAACCGTTCTTTCTCAATTTCAAGAAAGTACCTACTCCATTAAAGATTTTCTGTGACAACATCTCTAGTTCTCTCAGATTCAGTGATTCTCTCAACACACTCATAAGCTTGGTACGAGCTAATGTGGATGGAGTTCTTCTCAACACCATGGTTCAATTCTATGATCCGTTACTACGTTGCTTCACTTTCAGAGACTTTCAGTTAGTACCATCCTTGGAAGAGTTCTCTTGCTTGCTAGGACTCCCTGTGCGCAATCAACTTCCGTACACTGGCAAAGAAGAAGAGCCTAAGTTGGAAGTCATTGCTGCTGCCCTGCACTTGCCAAGATCAGAAATTGAGAAGGTTTGGATTAGTAAGAAAGAGTATTCTGGATTACCCCTTGATTTCCTCTACGAAAAAGCGGAGATTCTTGCTAAAGCTTCAAGTATGGATGCCTTGGAAGCTGTGTTGTCTCTCTTAATTTATGGACAAGTTTTGTTTTTCCATTATGACAAAATTGTTGATGTGGCTGCTATCAACATCTTTCTTAGCAAGAATCCGGTTCCCACTTTGCTTGGCGATTTGTTACATTCTATTCATTTCCGAGTATCAAAAAGAAGTGGTTGTGTCCTGGGATGTGCTCCTCTTTTGTATAAGTGGTTTATTTCGCACTTACCTCTCTCCGTAAGAAAGAATGAAGAAGGGTTAACTTGGGCTCAAAGAATCATGGAGCTTTCCTTTGACGATATCATTTGGCACCAAAAGAAGTTTGAAGGAATATTGTTGTTTGATAGCTGTGGAGAATTCCCTAATATACCTCTCCTTGGTATTCGTGGAGGAATAACTTATAATCCTGTTTTAGCTCGACATCACTTTGGTTTTGCTTTGAAAGATAAGCCACGTTCTTTGAATCTTAGCGCGGAATATTTCAATTATGATTCGGATAAAGAAAAGAAAAGGGATCTCTTCATCAAGGCTTGGTCGAAAGTAAAGAAAGTTGGTGCGAAAGATATAGGAAGAAGAAATTACACACCTGGGGATTCGTATTTCCAATGGGTTTATAACCGAGTTATGGAATTTGGGATGCCTTATCCATCTAATACACCCATAGTTCCAAGAGTAACTCCCCCTGCTGTCCCGGATATATTTGAGCCATATGTTCCCACTCCGAACGAAGATCTGGTTGCGACCGTTAACCAACTCAAGAGGGAAAGGGATGACTTTGAAAGACGCCTGCTAAAAGCTGAAGCCGAAAAGGAAGCATTGACACAAGATGCTAAAGAACGAGAAACTTTACTTGACTATTTTTCTCGTAAATGGAAAATTGAAGACTTTGTTTCCCCGGATCAAATTAACTCATGGGAAAATGAAATTTCAAGACTGGTTCAAGAAAGAGAAGAAATGATTAAAGCACACAAAGAAGAAGTTAGAGTGCTAAAAAGGAAGCGTCGTCAAGAAGACAAGAACACTGGAGTTTAGACGTTTTGTTTATTAGTATTTATTTTCTTTTTTGATGTAATCAAGAGATCATAACTTTAAAAAGTTCGTAATATATTTAATAATAATATTTATTCTCCTTTTATTTTTTTATTTTTTTATATGTGTTAAAATATTCCCAATTCCTTGAAAACATTGCATATGCATAATCATATCATTCATAAACATTGCATCGCAGGTTTCATAAAATCAAATGCCTCATCTTTGTGCTGTTTATTTCAGTAACAAAGATGAATCTCGAACAATCTGTGAAGAATCTCCAAACTCAGAACAACCAATTCCAAGAAATGATCCTTAACTTGGCCAAGGGGCAAGAAGAATTGAAGGCACTTCTGATCGAGAAGGAGAAGAATCAACATGAGCACCGAGGCGGTCAAGATAATCAGAGATCCAAGACTAAGCGGTCATTTACTCCGTTACATATGTCGCTGTCTCAAGCTCTGCAACAACTGCTCAATCAGAACTTGATAACTCTGTTGCCTCCATATTCACTTCCTACTAATCCCGCTCCTGGGTACAAGTACCATGCAAGATGTGCTTATCATTCAAACAGTCCCGGTCACGATACAGAGGATTGTGGACCATTGAAGCACATGATCCAAGACCTCATTGATTGCAAGATCGTTGACGTCATTTCACCTGAGAAACCTCATATGGCCAATACTAGGTACAATCGGAAAAGTCACAATGAACCCAACCAATCTGTGGGGACAATTCTGACCTTTACACCAGTTCCACAACAAGGACACAAGTCAGATACACCCAAGCGCCAATACGCAAAGATCAATATGACTCTGGCCGAAGCGTTGCAACAATTGCTGAATAAGGGGCTAATCACTTTGAAGGACCCTCCGAGGAATCCTAGTACTTCCTCTTCTCGTTATAATCCTAATGCAAGGTGTGCGTATCACTCTGATAGTCCTGGACATGACACTAATAACTGTTGGACACTGAAGAATAAGATCCAAGACTTAATCGATGACGAGACCATTGACTGCCACTCTCTCGAGAAACCTCACACTATGTACGACCAGAAAGATCATGATGAACATAACCAATCTATGGGGACAGTTCTGACTTCTACACTAACTCCGCAACAAAGACGCAAGTCAGATACATCTAAACGTCAGTTTACAAATATCAACATGTCATTGGCTCAGGCATTACAACATTTGCTGAGAGAGAACTTGATTACTTTGAGGAATCCTCCTATAAAGCCCAACACTTCTGCCCCTAGCTACAAGCCCAATGCGAGGTGCGCATATCACTCCAATAGCCCTGGGCATGATACGAATGATTGTTGGCCATTAAAGAACAAGATTCAAGACATGATCGATGCGGGTGAAATTGAATTCTATCATCCCAAGACCCTTGTGGTGATCACTGCTCCCATGCCTAATCACAAAAAGATTGATTAATACCTAGAAGGATGAACTTTTTAGATCATTAGATTTACTTTCATTTGCAATTTCTACTCTGTTTGTTTAAACACTCCAAATTATGATAGACATTATTTGTTTCAATAATCATCATCAGTACATTGCATATGTTTGTCTTGAATAAATTATTTCGCTATCACTCTTCTTAAATTACGTCTTTACTCTGCGTATGTTTTGTGATACTCAACTCCTGCTAAGCTGTAAACCTTTTGAGGGAGGATGACGAAAGCGATACCGCAACCTCATACAGTATGCTTTTGAACAGACTATGCTGACGATGTACAGGCATTGTTTCAATTCCCAAACAGTGGAGATATAAGGATGATAATCCCTTGTCAACCCCTTTGAGCCTTCGAAGCAGGAGTTTCTTTCTGCACGAAAAAACCCGCATTTTTAACCTGGGGCAGGGTAGTTCTCAGTTAATTTGGCGGTGCACTCTATTTTAAGAGAATCACTTTGTACACCTTTCAACAAAGGTTTCAATCACAAGCGTTCATCCGCACACATCAAAGAAGTGTGTGAGATGTCAATCAAAAGACAATGATGGTTCGTCAATCATCAAACAAGACAGTCAATATCTTCAAAAGAAAAAATGAAAAATATATATACAAAGAAAAGCCTGCTAAGTCAAAAAAATCAAAAGACGACTTAGGCAAAATCAAGGCATCCCGCTGACTGTAATCTCAGAAATAAACAGTTCAGGCAAAAGTTAGGGATATAAAAAAGAGGAAAAAAGAGAAGTCAATATACAACACAATGTTGTGACTACCAAAGGAAGAAGCGACTGCCATCTCAGAAGTTCTCTTTGATTGTGAACCATCATCATTATCAAAAATACAAATTTGAAAGTTTCTTGAAACCTGAATGCATAAGTTGAATTAACTGAGCTTAGGACTGAAGATCGTTACGAAGAATGGGATGGGTATAAATAAATTTTGAGCCTTTATCCTTTGATTCTTAAACCGTGAACCAAGCCACGTTACAACCCTGAAAGTCCTAACTGAAGCATGGTTAGTTCGAAAGCATACTGTCACCAAAAGGTATCCTGACTCCTTAAGGTTCATCACAAATGCCGAGTTGATATTTTGTTTTTACAAGCATCAAGTTTTTTACAAACATCTCATTGTCACAAATACCATGTCTTTATAAGTATCACGCTTTTACATCTCCTGTTTTAATGTTTTTTTTCAAAAAACTCAAGACAAACGTATGCATTGCATCTCATGAATTCATTATTAAACAAATTCTGCTACATAATTTCAAATGTTAGCAACAGGACGAACTTGCACAGGGTACAACTAATGACTAACAGTTATCCCGACAGACATGATCACTCCAAGAGCAATGTCTCCTGCGTATACAAGGGGCACGACGTGTTTTGTCCAAACAATCTGGGGCAATCAAGTCGAGATTCTAAGAAACTCTCAAATACTTATATCAACGATCAATCTGGGGCAATCAAGTCAAGATTCCGAGAATCTCTCAAAGATGCCAAAAACAATCAGGGGCATGCATCCAAGTAAATCTGAATCTATTTCCAACCAACATGGGGCATTGTCTTGAGCCTATGATTACTAGGAGCATATCGCCCATAGTGTACATCTCACAAAGTCCTCGTGAGGCGAATCTTTCTAAAGTTCCTACTAACTGGGGCAAATCTATGCAAGTCCAGTTCGACATCTTGACCAATACTCAGTGACGTGTCCTAATCAAATCCAGGAATGGTAGGAACTATAATACTGGGGGCAACATTCAAGATATCCACGTCTTCCCACAAAGCCGGGTTCACGAGATCATATCCCCACAGAGTAATCATTAAGAAGATATCTTCAAATGCTCTCGTCCCGACAAAGACATGGCTCCCCAACAGAGTTTACATCTTCAACACTATCGGTTCTCCAACACTTTGTTCTTCTCCAACACGGTTTATTAATGTCTCTAAATCCCCCAATCGGGGTACATCAAGTTACTGATCACCCCCAAGCAAGAAATCCTAAATCCACAGCTGAGCCCCTCCAAGAAAAGATCAAAACATCAAACTCACAATGACACAGAGATTTATCTTTTCAATCAAGATGCTTCGAGAAACATAAATCATATCCATACATCATATGCATCACATGCATATTCATACCTTGCATGCATTTATAATTCATACATAACATATAAAGCGCCCTATTTATTTGTGAGAACTCCATCTCATTCATTACATACATCATGAACATTGTATGAAACTGACATTATTACCAAGTGAATATTATCTGACAGGTACATTACAAAGATTCGAATCTTATTCAAAGCCTAACGCACGGCACTCCGGACATCTACGGATGCAAATTGGGTAGTCTAACGCACGACTTATCCATCAACCTAACGCACGGTTTTCCAGACATCTGAGGATGCAATTGAGAATAGTCTAACGCACGATTTATTCTCCGACCTAACGCACGGTTTTCCAGACATCTGAGGATGCAATTGAGAATAGTCTAACGCACGATTTATTCTCCGACCTAACGCACGGTTTTCCAGACATCTGAGGATGCAATTGAGAATAGTCTAACGCACGATTTATTCTCCGACCTAACGCACGGTTTTCCAGACATCTGAGGATGCAATTGAGAATAGTCTAACGCACGATTTATTCTCCGACCTAACGCACGGTTTTCCAGACATCTGAGGATGCAATTGAGAATAGTCTAACGCACGATTTATTCTCCGACCTAACGCACGGTCTTCCAGACATCTACGGATGCAAATGGGGTAGTCTAACGCACGACTTATCCATCAACCTAACGCACGGTTTTCCAGACATCTGAGGATGCAATCAAGATTAGTCTAACGTACGACTTATCTTCAGCCTAACGCACGGTTTTCCAGACATCTGCGGATGCAAACAGTCTAACACATGACACATTCTAACTCTCAAGCTTATCAAGTCAGATGGCATCTTTAAGCCCATCTCCGACAAAAATCCCTACTCCAGCTAGGGCAAATTTCTTGGTATTCTAGTGTTCAATCATCTTCCACCTTCAGATACCGACTGGCATACAAACCACTCTACATCTTCAGGTTTAAGATAATTGAACAGGGGCAGCTGTCATACCCCAAAATTTGCCCACATTATTTCTCTTATTCAAGTTTCAAATCCACATGCAAAGCTCCTAGACAATTTCTCCTATACAAAGATCTGAACTAGGGTTTGTTTCTTTAGAAGGAAAATCACTGAATCAATGGCTCAAGGTGGTTCCATAGGGTCACTAATATCCCAAAGTATCTCCATATAAAATTTCAAGTCAAACAGAACAAGTTTGGTCCTTCAAATCATGATTAGGTCAACAGTCGATCCTCAAGGGCAAAACAGTCATTTCAAGTCAAGATACAGTCAAAGTTCAAGATATCTGGTCAACAACATCCCCATAATCCTAAAATCATCATTTGATCAAGTGTTGATCATGATGATGCAAGGAAAGATCAGAAAAGTCAAAAGTCAAAAGTTACTATTTTTGGCATGAACTGAAAAAAAAGTCAACCAAACTTTGAAAATTCACCAAAAATTCATACTTCATCAGAAAAATTCCCACCAAAGCTCATTTTGAAGGGAATTCACTCCTCTATCCAATGGTACAAGAATCAAAGCTCATAGGTCAATGGTTTAAGAATTTTGGCCTCATACATTACAGGTCCTTTTCAAAAGTCAACAAAAGGACATCTTTTTCAAAAGGTCATAAAATGAGAATGGGAAAAGATTTTGATATGGAACCAAAGACATTGGTTAGAGGACTCTCCAAGGTTTCTAAAAAGTCCAAGAACACTTCCATACCTCAAAAATTGAGGGAGATACACCTTGTCAAAGTTAGGTCATTTTGGAAGGAAAAAGTGAAGGAACTTGAAAAATTTTGTAAATGGGCCCAAATTCTTTTTGTTCAATCTTAATCCATAGTCCATCTAAAGCCCAAAATCTGTTTGCCAAGAAAAAATGATGAATATTTGATTTTATTTGAATTTTTATTCATATATTTAATCAAAATTAAAGGAAAAATTGAAAAGATTTATTTTCTTTTCAAATCAATCATCATTAATCATCAAAATACCCCAATATTCACTCCAAATTCGTGCATAGGCTAAAGGTGTGAAAAAAGATTGAAATTGATTCAATTTAGAAAGATTTGAAAGCATATTTTCAAGCAAATTTCCAAAACTTGCAACTAAAGATTCAAAGGAGATTTGATTGAGTTTTCTTGCCCTAATCCATCTCCTATAAATGACAAAGAGATCCAAAGCACAAGGGGACGAAAATCTGCAGCCAAGAGAACCAAAACCGATTCCAAAACTTCAAGAAAAAACTCAATTTCGAATTCTGAATTACAGGACACTTCAGGTTGTTTTGTTGATTGCAATTTGTTCCTAGATCTCCAAGGAAGCTGTTACGATCAATATCAAGGCTCAGAATCGTAAGAACACCAACGTATACCCCTCGGTTTGTCAATTTCTATTTCTTCTCGATTTGCATATTATACGCATCATTCATAGATTTAAATTGCATAATTGTATTTGTCCTGATGTGTTGATCGTTTCTGGAGAATTAATTACATTTATATGTCGTATTGATCGTTATGCCATGTTAGGGTTTCAAAGCTTTGATTTGGGTTTTTTTATTTAAGCTAAAATTAAGTCAAACCAGGACCATGGTTGGATTCGTGAGGACCACACGAACGTAATGGTGCCCTCGCGAAAGATTTATTTGTGCCCTAGGTAGGATTCGCTATTTTCGCAGGTGTAAAAGCTTGGAGTTTTTACAGCGCTTTGGTAATATGCGCTGTAAAAAGGGAGTTGCAGAAAATCTGTGAGGAAGACGACGCGCTGGCATCACGCGATTGGCCGGTTTCAAATTGTTTTTGGCGCGCGCAGGTGTAGTGGAGACGTCAGATCCAGCGCGTCTTGGTCCATGCGTTATCATGTGTCCCCATCACTCCAGCCGTCAGATGACTCTCCTTCCAGATCCAATGAACATGAGCGTGCAGGTACACCATAGTCCCCACGCGTGCGTCACACAGGATCAAGCCAGCTAAGTTCCAATTTTTTTTGATTTTAATTGCATAATATCCATGTTTTTTTATATATTCATATTTATATATATATTCATTATTTGATTTTTATTATATATAATAAAATTCTATACTCTTTATTTCTAAACCTTTTTTTTTTATTATTATTAATATCTAATGATTATTTTTATTTTCTTTTAATATTCTTTATTTATTTATTTATTTGTATTTTTTAATTCTAAATCATATTTACTTAATTTAATTAATCATGTTAAAATTATTCAAAAAAAATCATGATTATTTCATTTAACTCCAAAAATTAATAAAAAATGTTTTTTGCCTGATTTTATTTTCTCTATTCAAATTAATTAATTTAATTGGTTTTATTTATTAACCTTGATCAACTTGTGCCCTAATCAGGGTTTACGAAGATCATGCCATACACTAAAAATCTTCTTCTTCTGTGCCTTTTCAGGGTTAGCCATATGATTCGCCCCGAGTGCGCGCCTTCAACAAACCTCGAAGATAAGTGTGCTGCTTTATTCAATTTTATTTACCTCTTAAATTGATTTATTTTTAGGGTTTGCCTTGCGTTCACCTTCTCGTTCTGCCTTGTCTTTTCAGGGTTACCTCCGAGGTTTCCTCCGACTCTAACCATATCAGATCAAATTAGAAGCTAAGTGTCTATTTACTTTATTTATTTTTTAAATTTCATTATTCTTTATTTTTAGGGTTATAATGTTTGCCTCCGAACCGATAATGCACTCACCCTATTTCTGTTTGCCATTTTTCCGCCTTTTCAGGTTTGCCAAATGTCAAAGCCTCGCATAGTCGGTAACTCTAAACCCTAATTATTACTTATGTCAGACTTATTTATTTATTATCCCGCTGGTTTCAATTCCCCTTTCCTCCGCTGGTTTCAATTCCCCCCTTCCCTTTATTATTATTATTATCACTCTATAACTGCGTGGTTAGTAATTTAGGGAGTGCAATTTTAAATCGAATTAGCCTCACTAATTGTAAGATAATTTAATCGAATTAATCACGTTATTGTTGCACACACGCACACCTTTTGGGTAACCCTCTCTGTTGCCCTGTTGCCTGTTGCCTGTTGCCTTCGTTTTTCTGCAGAATAAGCCATGTCCCTCGAATTCGAGGATATCTCAGCCGTGTTGCCTCGATAAAAAGGTCACGACCCTAATGATGCTGCCTTCGATACACAAATGACCTCGACCCTCGGATGTTGCCTACGGAAAAAGGCTGAGGTATCTTCTGGCTGCCTACGAAAAGGCTTATTCTGATCCTTGCCTTAGACTACCTGCCCTTCTATGGCATGGGATAGTCTTATGGTAAAGGATGTTTCGATGACCCTTAAACCTCCAAATGGAAGGCTTCCTGCCCTCTTATGGCAAGGATAGACCCTTTCGCTCTGAAAGGCTGAAAGAACAGATTTCTCAAATATAAGGTAAATTGCTCTTAAATTGCTTTGCCTTGCTCTAAAATACTTTCAAATATTCTTTCTCAAAATTCTTCAATATGGCTACGCTCATTTACGAGCTAAAGTCCATATCTTCTTCTTCTACTTTTCTGAAACAAAAAGAGCAAAGCAAGTTAAGAGCCCATGGATAACCATGGATGCAAAGGGTGCCTTACACCTTCCCTTTGCATAATTACCCCCCGAACTCAGTTTTTCTTTAAAAAGGTTTTTGTCTGTTCTTTTAGCCTTTCTGATTAAATTTGGATAAAATAAAAGTCGGTGGCGACTCTTGCTTACCGTACATTTCGATCGATAAAAAGTCAGTTCACCGTATTACACCCATCCCCTGAAAGGCCATGGTTTTACTATCGTACTTAATTCGTTTGCTGGAGCGTGTTGGATACCTGCATGTTCTTGGCACTCTTGGCACCCTTTCGCAAACTCTATGCAATCCTTTAACATCGAAGGCCAATACATCCCATAACGAAACAAGAGCCATTTCATTTTGTGCCCTGCTTGATGTGCACCACATGCCCCACTATGTACGTTCGACAGAGCCAAATATGCTTCTGCTTCACCCAAGCATTTCAACAATACCCCTTCAGGAGTTTTCTTGAATAATTCATTTCCCATCAAAAAATATGACAATGCTCTATACTTGATTCTCCTGTCTGTATCCGTCGAAGGGTTTTTTAGGTAGCTAATAATTGGACTCCTCCAATCTGTGTCTGCCAACGAGTCTATATTTAGTACTTCGAATTGTTCTTTGTTGGCATAACCCAATTGTGAGTTCTCTAGATCACTTGGCGAAAGTTTAGTAAACATTGCTCTTCCTCTTACTTCAATCAATTCCTCTAACTTTTCTTTTGATACTTTATATCCTGAAGCTAATTGTGCCAAGTTGTTTGCTTCCTGGTTATTCACCCTTGATACGTGTTTTAATTCCACATATTCGAATTTCTTGAGTAGCCTATTTGCGATGAAAAAATACATGATCAAACTCTCTTTGATACACTTGTACTCCTTTGTCAATTGTTTGATGACCAATTCAGAGTCTCCTTTAATTTCGACTCTGGTTGCCCCCAATTCTAACAAAGCCTCAAGTCCAGCAATTAATGCTTCGTATTCAGCTTCATTGTTGGAGCATAATGGACCTTCGATTTTAAACTTGAGCTTTGTTGGAATTCCATCAGGAGAAATTATCAATATTCCAACCCCAGTACCCTCTCTATGCATTGAACCATCGAAGTATAACTTCCAAGGTTTTAAGTCCACATAATGCTGATGATTCTCAACCACCGCATGGTCGACAATGAAGTCTGACACAATCTGACCTTTCATTGCCTTGAGAGGCTGAAATATTAATGAATATTCAGTAAGGGCCAAAGCCCATTTGCCAATTCGACTATGTAGTATTGGCTTAGATAACATATGTTTAATAACATCACAATGAGATGAAACGTAAACATCAACTGGCTTTATATAATACTTAAGTTTGATACAGGAGAAATACAAACAAAGGCAGAGTTTTTCTATATCAGTATATCTAGTCTCTGCATCATTGAGTACTCTACTTAAGTAATAAATGGCTCTCTCGATGCCATTCTCATCCTCCTGGGCAAGCATGCTGCCTATTGTTTTATCTGATGCTGAAATGTATAGGCGCATGTGCTTCTTCCCATTTGGGGGAGACATAATTGGTGGACAAGTCAAGTATTGCTTTATCTGATCAAAAGCTTCTTGACGTTCAGCACGCCATTCGAATTTTCCTTGCTTAAGCCGAAGTAGAGGTGAGAAAGCTTGCGTGCGTCCACTCAAGTTAGAGATAAATCTCCTTAAGAAATTTATCTTGCCCAATAATGATTGTAGTTCTTTCTTCGTGGATGGGGACTTGGTTTCCCTAATGGCTTTCGTCTTGTTCTGGTTAATTTCTATCCCTTTTTTGTGGACTACGAACCCCAAGAAATCACCTGCCTGCACAAAGAAAGCACATTTAAGGGGGTTCATCTTCAAGCCATATTTCCTCATTCTTTCGAATGATTGGCTCAGATGATCGAGATGACTCATACCCGAGGTAGATTTTACCACAATGTCATCTATATACACTTGCATGAATGTTTCTATAAAGTCATGAAATATAGAATTCATTGCTCTTTGATAAGTTGCCCCAGCGTTTTTCAAACCAAAAGGCATCACAACCCATTCGTAAGTGCCTATTGCCCCTGGGCAACGAAATGCTGTCTTGGATACATCATCTTCTGCTATAAAAATTTGATTGTATCCCGAATATCCATCCAACATGCTCAAATACTCAAAACCTGCGGCTGAGTCTACTAGCATTTCTGCTATAGGCATGGGATACTCGTCTTTAGGAGTAGCTGCATTAAGGTCACGAAAGTCTATGCATACTCTTAATGAGCCATTCTTTTTAATTACAGGTACTATATTAGCAATCCACTCAACATACCTTGTAGTTTGGATAAATTTGCACCGTAAGAGTCTTTCGACCTCTGCCTTAATCTTTGAGTGAATCTCTGGCGCGAATCTTCTGGGAGTTTGCTTTATGGGCTTCTTCCCTTCTTTTATTGTTAATTTTAGTTCGACTAAATCCCTTCCTAGACCAGGCATCTCATCATAGTCCCAAGCAAAACAATCTCTGTTTTCTTTCAGCATTTTGATGACCGTTGCTTTCAATTCTGGTTCCAGTTTCGCGCTGATATATGTTATCCTTTTTTGATTATTGTCTCCAAGATTTACTTCTTCAAGTGGATCTTGGGCCAACATCTTTATATTCGGCGCCATTGGGTCTTTTTCGAACCCCAAAGGTTCCTCGTCGTATATTGCATCCAACCTTTGGTTTGGTTCTTCTCTTATGATCTCTTCGTCTGGAGCCGTGTGTTCAGGGAGTTCGAAACTCGCACGTATCTCCAATTCTGTTATTCCTTCTTTGGTTAAAACTGCATCTATCTTTGTATCTGATAGTTCGGCTTCGAGAGCCGCCTTCTTTTTGTTCTCGGCCACATAGGCCGAAATCTTTTCGAAGAACGAAGACTCAGACATGATTAATGTCATCGTCCTAGCCTGTTGGCCGTACTGTCGGATAATTCTCCAATGGTGCTGTATCTGGTGGACCATCCATGATCTCTCTATCCCATTGGAATCCATTTGGGTGTAAAGTTAAATAGTACAATGCATTTTTATTTGGGGTATACATCTCTTCTGCAGCATGACAAGGGCCTATGTTTGCCAGGTTCCTGTCGAAGTTGGTTTTGTTCACCTGGTTGACCTCAGCCATGTAGTAACTCTGACCACCTTCGATATTCTCTACTATACCATCTTCTCTCCAAATTGTCACCCTCTGATGCATTGTTGAGGGCACAGCTGCTACCCCATGAATCCATTCCCTACCAAGCAAAAGGTTGTAGTTTGCCTTTGCTGGTATAACCATGAACATGGTTGGCCTGGTAACTGAGCCTACTGTCAAATTGACTTGAACAACTCCCAGTGTTTGTCCTATTTTGCCTTCGTAGTTAGATAAAACCATGTTATGTGGCCTTATATCAGTATCGAACATACCAATTCTTTTTAGCATGTATTGAGGCATTAGGTTCACTGCTGCTCCCCCATCAACTAGGACTTTATTAATGCCAACGTTCTCAATCTTAGCCCTGATATAGAGTGGCTTCAAATGATTTCGCATACCCTCATCAGGCCTTTCGAAGAAAGCATTCTGTTCTTCTACTGCACCATTATTCAGCACATTGTAACACACAGGTTTGTGTTTTGTCATTTCTTCGATATCAGCCTCTTCACAGTCTTCTACTTCAGTTTCCTGATTAAACTCGTGAGGGAGTACGGAAACAACATTGCAATTCAAGTTTATAGATGACACTCCATCAGAATCAAAATCGTTTGTCATTCTATCCTCTTCTTTCCAAGAATTTGAACGCATCTTTTCTTCTTCATCCAAGAGTTTTTCAGCTTCGAATAATCTGCGTTCCACCGGAGGTTTGTTTGACTTTGCCCCCTGGTATGGGACTTGGTTGCTACTAGATTCTCCAGCTTCTCTTGGCCTGTATTCCTTCTGAGCCTTTTTTATTCTCTGATGCCTTCTCCACTGGGACCGAGACATAGGATTTTTTCCTTTGTAATTCTCCAATCGATACGCCTCTCGATTTGGTCTTTGAAATTGTTTCCTATATGCCATTGCAGTTCTACCACCTTGGTCCCAACTTCGCCATTTGTTGGTTCTTGCATCAGCTTGCACCCACCTATCCCTTGGCGCATCTGCAGGGATTCTGAAAGTTACCCTTCGAGTTCTGGGGTGTGGGCTATCAGGCCTCTTTGTTGGAGTCCATATGTCGAAACCGTACAGGTTAGGACGCAACCCCTGAGTTTCTTGACTCATGTAGCAATACACACGTTCGAATGATCGTGCTAGCATTTCATCATAGACTGCCCCACATCTTGGGCAGAGAGCAACTTCAGTGTTTTCTTTGTGGCATCTGACCAAAAATCCTACCAAGCTTTCCTCCATCTTTGGGTACAGTTGTAGTAGGGGATTTGGCTCTCTTCCTGGGTGTTCCCACCTTTCGCGTCGAACCCTTTCGAAGTTGGCTTCGACCCTTCGATTCAGCATGATCGAACACCTTGGACACATCCATTGCTTACCACCATTTCTCTCGTGGCAATTCCAGAGATATTCTTTGAGGCTTTCGGTTCTTGGAGGAACTTCGATGCCCCCATTTTGCCTCGTCAGCCATGTCTCTAGTTCGCCAAATTCGGACACTGGTCGTCTGGCGTTGACCATGTTAACCGCTGCTGGAGGAACTTCAGAGATCTGGATTTTCTAGAGTTTCATCCTGAGGTCTTCAGTGGCCTCACTGTTTTCTTCCTTCGATGCTTCAGTTATTTCTGTCTTGGAAGATTCTTCAACAATAGTGTTGAAGACTATTTCACCTTTTAGGCTTTCAGTAGCCTGCTCTCCATTGAACATTGCTTTAGTCTCCACAACTTCAACTTCAGAGGTCTCCACCATGTTGATATCTTCTACCTCGCAGAGGCTAGCGTCAACAATGTTTAGGGGATTGGTATCGACCCTCATATGACTCTTGGTCTTGTCAGCAAACTTCAACCTTCCATCATTGAGAGCATTTTGAATTAGATCCCTGAAAAGAAAACATTGAGAAGTTTTATGGCCTAAAAACCCATGATATTTACAAAAACCTCTTTTCTTCCGTTGTTCCAACGGAGGAATTTTTGAATTTGGAGGTAGTATCATTTGGCCATCTTTTACCAATAAATCAAATATTTCATCACACTTGGTAATGTCGAATGTATAAGTTTTCTTAGGGAACCTATCATTCTTATCGTTTTCTACTGGGTTTTTTCCATTTGCAGGATTTAGCAGTTTGCAGGCGTAAGGTGGCGCTTCTTTCAATTCAGCCAAGTCCATTTCGACTTCTTCAGGGCTATACGAGTCATTGAAAGACTCATCATCAGCGTCCTCGGCTTCGACGTACGCTACTCTCTCTTTCTTATAACTTTTATTCGCCCTAACTTTTTCTGCCTTCAGTCGTTCGACTTGTCGAACCCTGTCTGCTAATTGGGCCATGTCCCTAAGGTATTGGGTATCTAGTTTCTTTCTTATTGAATAATCTAGTCCACCTGCAGCCATTTCAACAAGTTCATGCTCTGGGACTGTTGTAAAACACCTTGATTTCAACAAACGGAACCTATTTAAATAATCATCAATTGTTTCTGTGAATTTTCTTTTAACACTGGCCAATTCTTTCAAACTTATCTTAGTTTGACCCATGTAGAATTGCTCATGGAAAAGCCTTTCCAAGTATGCCCATGCATCTATCGAATTTGGTGGCAAAGTAGTAAACCAAATGAAGGCATTTTTTGTCAGCGAACTAGGGAAATACTTGATCCTTAAATCCTCGTTTCCCGCTAAGTCTCCTGCTTCTGTCAAATATCTAGCAATATGTTCCATCGTTGACTCATTAGTTTCGCCTGAAAATTTTGTAAATTTGGGTACCTTAGTGCCCCTAGGCAATTCTGTCTGCATGATATAATCTGATATAGGGGATGTATAGTTTGGACGTCTAAGTCCAGTACTAAGGCCATTATTGGCCATAACCCTTTCTATCATGGCAGTTAAGTTATTTTCTGTAGCCAGATTTTCTCTTCTGACTCTTTGAACAACCTCATCTGGGTGTTCGTTCTTACCCACAATCCTTAATCTGGGTCGCTCCTCCTCCGTTTCTTGTCGAACGGGGACGGCTCTTTGATTTGAAGCTTCTAAGTTAATTATTGGAGTTCCTTCGAACATCTCTGTTCTTCGTGAGGGGCCTACATCCCTAGTGGCTGTCCTAGATGACGGAACTATGTCTTGTACACGTTCTAAAATGGGCCTCTCTTCTTGATTCGAAGGCTGTTTGTCTTTCCTTTTAGGTGGTGTTATTCCCATGAATTCTGCCATTCGATTCATTTGAGATGATATCTTTTGGAAAGTCTCCATGTTTTCTCTATTTGTAGTAGTAACATTTGCCATTAGTGGGCTTAAAACTGAAGTCAATTCTCTGGCCAAAACCCCTACCATATCATGGTTGCTTGCATCCATTTCTTGTCGAAATGCTGCTTGGTTATTTGTGGTAAAGTGAGGCACCTGGGTAGAAAAACCAGTGTTATGTGCACTTCGACCCACTGAACTAACATTCGGTGAAAATGTCGCATTGTTAGTTGGGGCATATATAGATCCCGCCCCTCGTACGCCTGTTCCATATGGGTATGGCATTCCATATGAACTATTTGGTCTCCATTCGAAAGCAGAATTCGTGCCTTGACCAGGCAAATTATTTGCAGCATTTGTCGAGGCAAGCAATACGTCCTCTGCGCTTGTGGATGAGGGTGCGGTTGTCGACACTGAAACTGGAATAGTCCCTGAAAGCCCTGTATTATTTTCAGGCAAAGCCTGGGAATTATCTGCAGGTCTCGATCCATTTGGACCCGTTGCATCTCGTGTTCCTTGAGTAGAAGTCGAATTTGCCGCTCCTGATCCTGAACCTTGTGGGGGATCTCGATCACCCCCTGCACTGGCCGTAACGACCATTTTCCTGTTGTACCTTCGTTTGGGAATCGGTTGTGCACTGTTCTTTAATTTACCGTTCCTAAGGTTCATACAAGATCTTGATATTGTCTAGACAAAATAAAGCAATTGATTAAAACAATCTGCTTGACACTGTCCCACTGGGCGTGCCAATTTGTTTACGGTGATTTCCGGTAAACAACCGCTAGTCTTCCAAACTATAATAAATATGATTTGGTTACTCGCAGGATCGACTAGATTGATCCTAGGACACATAGTCAAGAAGATTGTCATCAACGTTCATTCGAACCATATTCATTATTTGTCTTCTTCAATAAGCGTTGTTCGATTAAAGAACAAATAGTCTTGACAATCACTTTGTTATATATAAATGTGACTTCAGCGAAAAGATAAGTAACATAACATAGAAAATTAAAAGGACTATTGAAACGTAAAGAATCTTAAACTGCAGAAATGTTAAAGACTTTGAAAGTAAATAACATGAAAGTAATTCGAAAGTAAATGACATTAAAGTAAAGATACAGAAATGTAAATGGCAAGAAGTAAACGAAATGCAGTAATTCTGGAAGATATTTTTTAAAAAAAAACAAAGGATAATACACATGTATTAAAATGGTGGTGTCATACGTACATTTTCTCAGCGAACTCTTTCTCTTAACGCTTGATACTTGAGTAAATATGTGAGTGATTTGTACAAAATGAACACACAGAATCCTAACATTAAGACTCCTATTTATACTAGTTTCGACCTTAACGGTCCTATACTAATCTGCTGCCACGTTTCTCATAAGAACTTCTAGCGATGCCATCTGTTACTTGGACAGTTACAAACCGTCTTCGAATTTCAAATCTTCCCGCCTGAGTCTGTCTTCGACGCGTGGCAGTGTATTAAACAAACACTACGAAAAAAACACGCTAAGTAGTAATACTTGAATATATTTATAAATTTGTCTAAGTCCCCGAAGACACATACTTTTCACTAGCTTTCAGTATTCATTATCTTCATAGCGAGCTTAGAAATCTTTACTCTCGAAGCATGACCATCAGTAGCCATTCTTTTATTTTTAAGGGATGGCCATCAGTAACCATCTTTCCTTCGATTTTCTACTTCTTCGAAGGATAAATACTACAAAACGAAATCTTCAGCTAACAGTGGCATCCTGCAGATTAGCCGCTTTGGGAGTCTTTTGGAAGAGGTAGTTCTCCAGTTGGTCTTGTCGGTCGCTCTGATACGTAACACCGGGTAGTCGGGAGTCTGTTGTTATTTATTTGTATATGACTCTTTTGAACATGTATATGTGTTAACGTGCCATTGTGTATTGTAAACACTTTATTTTGGAAAACTCCTCTTTGAGAGTGAGAGCTATATGTATATATATATATATATGTTCACATCTTTCGTGTGTTATGTATCGTTTTATTGGCAGGTGTGTATGCTTTTGGCATCGCTGATGTCCGTTTGTTTTCTAGGTGTTTGTTTGGTTACTTAGTGTAACATCCTTAATGTGTTGTATGAAATTTTAATACTCTGATATTTTCTTGCCTGAATGCTTTGGGTAGAATTGGGGTGTTACAATGCACATCTCAAGAGTCTTCTAATGTTCAGATCTCATGTATGGATTTTAGATGCTCGAACTCCCAACCTACTACACCTATAGAGAAGATTCCCTCTACAAGGTATCTAGATCAATCACTCCTTCTTACTCCAGATAAGAAATTGAAATGTACATCCTAGGTGGTTCAGATGACACTTCAATTTTGCAAACACCCATCAACCACTCATCTCAGGTTGACACAACTATACAACAGATGATTCCTTGAAGGTATCTTCCATCACAAAATTAGAGTTCAATTCTCTCATAGACTTGATAAAGATATCAGGTTTGAGTAGGCAACCTCTATCCTATTAAAGAACCAACATCTGCGAAATAACTCTAATAAATTCTCAAGGCAATGGTGTCAAGACATTATTACTCACATCCCTTCAGAAGCCTTCAACTCCATATTAGGGCTCCTTTCAATAGCCTCTAAGAATCATATTAGAGCCCAACTTACAGTTGATACACTCCTATAGCTCCTCCCACATAGAGTCTGTTTTATGACCAATCAATATCATTCCACACATCTAATTCCATTGATCAGAAGGATACCTCAGACATCAGTGAGGATGTTTGTGTCATTCGACCTTAATGTACAGGGGACTTTGGCTGAGAAGTCACCACTCTACTGGACACTAGAGCTCAGCAGTTGCTCATACTGGATCCGAAATAGACTGAGTCAAGGAGTACCAACGTGGTTAATCAACATCTAATCTGTCCACCAATCTAAGACATATTCTTTGAGAACAACACCTTAGATATATAGCCTAGATGCCGCCTCTTCCAAGTCAGGAGTAGGTTCCAAACACATGTGATAATTACACATTTGTTTAGCACCCAAAGCATCTGTTCAACAACAAGTTCCATTCATGTTGCCATGATGTCCCACCATTTGATAAGACATTTGGAACAAACAACTGAACTTGGTGCTAGAGCTATTTCTGCCACAAAAAGCAACCTTTAATCAGCTTCAGAACGGACAACCCTGCTTTACCAACAGTAACCAGTCACAGACTCCTTAAGAGGATCAAGAATTATGAAGAGTATATTAAAGACCCAAATAAATGGCTTTAATCTTTATTGAACATAGGAGATATATTCCTTGAATAGGTAATCATCAACCCTACTAGAGTGCCTTTATGAGTGGACTTGAGAGTTAGGACTCAAGTATCGTTGGCCACTGTACTCAGTTGACTTAACCAGTTTTGAACTTGCCAAAACATATGATGCAGTTCCAGAGGAAATCAAAACCCTAAAGCTCAAATAACCAGGTTTGAAAAAGATACCATGCAGCGAAAACACATCAATGGCTCCTCATCATCCTTTAGGCACAACCTCTTGTATATAAACACCACATCCGCACACTTAAGCAACACAACCTTAGGTTTGAAAATAAATCAAACCAACAGCATAACCAGCATAGCTTGCGACATAACCGACACTCAACATAGTTCAATATCCTTTATTTCAAGGGATTATCTACACACCAATGTGAACAGACGATGTTGTATCCTCCCGGGATCTCATCCAGAGACAGAATAAAATGCCTGCTCTGATACCAATTGAAATTCTGGTGCAGTAGACTCAGATGTCCTAAAGGATGTCGAGACATCTGATCTGTCATGAAATAAGTAGGCAAGGTATAAACAGTTTCACACAATACTGAAAAGTAAATAACACAATCAATTATTTACCCAATTTGGTGTACAACAACACCTACTTTAGGGGCATACCAAGCCAGGAATGAAGTTCACTATCAGCAGTATCAATTCAAAGCTAAACTCCCCCGTTTTTAACTCCACAATTAATCCCTACCCAATGACCCTTCTACCTAGATCCTCTCTAGATATGGAATATCTTCATCCCACTTCCTATCACTGCAGTGATGTTGTACAGTTTTCCAGTCCCAGGAGCTGTAACAACGACCTAATTACCAACATTAATTACATAGACAAATAGTTTAAAAGACACATTACCATGATAATACCTAGCCAAGCCTCTTGACTAAGAACAATAACTTAGAGTTGATTAAAAGCTTCCTCCAAGAACAATACACCTCTTACCTATAGGCTTCAAGGTGGACACTACTTATCGTGCTTCACAACTTCGAGGAACACATGGCGATCTTCCCACAGCCCGAGAGATTCACTTAGACAAACCTAGCCCTAATGATTACATCTTGATATACTTTGTCTGGCTCACTCTTTTAGGTTACAAACCCTTCTATTTATAACAAATACCTAACTGGATTTGGGCCTTTAATCACAGCTAATTTGTTGTTACAAATAAGCAGTAACTTCTGCTACAATCAAGGTCTTCAATTACCTAGTTTTAGAATATATCTCCATATTTAGAAACTATGTAATCTTCAAATATTCTGATTGATTCTTCTGACCTTTTAAACATATAAAGCCTTATATGATTTGCATAATATTCAAAGAATATTCTGCATCTGTTAAATTGGAACTGAATCTCACTAATTCAGCTCAGCAGGCGCGATATCGAAAGCTATTCCATAGGACATGTTATATCAGAACATGTTTCAACATCTCATAGGACATCTTCTCGTTGTACCTGTTGTGTTTTGTACATGGGTTCTATTAGCAAGTTTTTTATCCTATTCTACATTACATTATTGCTGCTATTATTTGTTTTGCAAAAATTAAGCCAATCCTAAAAACAAAGAACTTACATTATTATTCTAATGAAATTATGTGATGATTAGATTTTATGCCTAAGTTTCTTTTAAATGAAGTGAATTTATTATAAGACAATATTTTGTTTTGTCCGAATAAATGTGATTCCGCAGCGATAGTGTATATATTGAAGTTTGTGGAAAACATGACTATTATCTAAGTGTTATTGAGCATGACAGGTGTTTGTGGTTTTCAAATTATATGTGACACCCTTGAATTGATATGCATGATATATTACTCTGATTTATGTTACGTTTTCTGCGGGGTTTAGAAGGGTGTTAGGGGTGGCAAAACGGCCGGTGCTCCGCCGGGCCGGCCCGCGCACCCGTCAATAAATGGAGGGTTAGGTTGGGATTTTGGGTCCGATGTCTACCAAAGCCCGCCCCGCCAAAACCCGCCACCCGCCTAAGCTCGCTCCGCTAAATTCCACCTCACCTAATTGTTAAGCTCGTCTCGCCTTAAGTCTATAATTTTTTAGTTAATTCTATTAATTCAAATACTTGATAGTTTTATTTTATACATTTATTTTTAAATATATGCAATATATTTGTAGGTATAATTTAATTAAAAGATAATTTATAAAAAATTGTTCTAAAAAATAAGTGAAAAATTTAACTGAAAGGTAAAAAAAGACTTTAATCTATTAAAAAAATAAAATATAAATAAATAAAAAATAGATAGACAAGCCCGCCGCCCGCCAACCTGCCACCTTGGCGGGGCGGGCGACCTTTTTATGCCCATTTTACTTGGCAGACTTGCCTGCCTCGCTCGCTTTTTGGGTGGGGTTGGCGGCCCGTTTTGCCACCCTTGGGTGTTACACTATACATATGCAAAAAGCCCAGCACAACATCATGGTCATCTAACTCTACCTCCATAGTTGCCTCCTTGATTTCAAAATCTTTCTTAACCAAGCCAACGACATCCTCAGGATAGTTTGACCACTCACCGGTTTTATAAAAACATCAAACATTTGGGAAACCCGCTTTTCTTATAGCTCAAATAATACTTAACCAAGGACCTTAAATACTTGAACTAACGTCATCTGATTGGCCCTCATCTCGAGTTAATCTTATTTGTTTGACAACCAAGTTTGTTGGTGTTGAAACTTCAATCAAATGTGCAACACATCGAGTAGCCAACTTTCTCTTCTGATTGAGTGCAACTCCATCCAATGCCTTTGCAGATTTGTTTGTAATTTCTATTTACTGGATGAATACCTATATTCACACACTCAAATATAAAAGTTTAGGTGTGTAATACGGTGGGAGAACTGACTTTTTAAATGTTGCGGATAGCAAGAGTAGCCATCGACTTTTATTTTATCCATTTTAGGAAAGACAAAAAGAACAGGAAATACCTTTAAAAGATTTTGAGTTCGGGAGGTAGGTTATACAAAGGGAAGGTGTAAGCACCCTTTGTATCCATGGTTATCCATGGGCTCTTAATTGCTTAGCTCACTTTTTGTTTGAATTGTTTGAAAAGAGTGCAGTGTGTGTTTAGTAATAGAATTTTGAAAAAGAGCTTTAACTTTGTAATGATCTTCGTACGGATGTTTTAGAAGGGAAAGACCCCGAAGGAAAAGAGAGTGTTAAATGGTGAAGTGGATTGTGTGTTATTGATGACAGGGTATCAACATGTTTCTGGAGAATGTTGGAAGTCTCTATCACCAACCGAATAATGAGGTGGTAGTGTTGAGATGGTGATTAGAATGAGATCCAAATGTGAGATTATATGGATCGTTGAGAGTATGAGATTAATCGGATAGACTGGTGTAATACGGTGAACTGACTTTTTATATTGAAATGTCACGGTAAGCAAGAGTCGCCACCGACTTTTATTTTATCCAATTGGAAAGGCTAAAAGAACAGAAAAAGACCTTTTTAAAAATATTTTGAGTTCGGGGGTAAGTTATACAAAGGGAAGGTGTAAAGCACCCTTTGCATCCATGGTTTTCCATGGGCTCTTAGTTGCTTAGCTCACTTTTGAATTGTTTGAAATGTTTGAGGTGTCGTGTGTGTTTAGAAAAGATTTTTGAATAAGGACTTTAGCTTTTAAATAAGCGTAGCCTTTTGGAAATCGTTTTGAAAAGGAGGTGTGAAAAGTAGTTTGAATTTTTAGAGCAAGCAATTAGTAGCAACTACCCTAAGTTTTAAAATTCGTTCTTTTAGCTTTTCAGGGCGAAAGGGTCTATCCGTACCATAAGAGGGCAGGAAGCCTTTCAATTGGATGTTAAAGGGTCATCGAGCAATCGCTTGCCATAAGATTGTCCCATACCATAAAGAGGGCAGGTAGTCTAAGGGAAGGATATAATAGTCATTTAAGGCATCATGCGAGGATACCTTAACAATTGGGACAATTATTCATTATAAGGCAACCTCGAGGGAGTTTCAATAAACACTGCTTTAGGTATCATCGGGATCGAGGGACTTGACTATTTAGTATACTTAGAGGCAATAGGCAACAGT
Source organism: Vicia villosa (assembly GCF_029867415.1). NCBI lineage: Eukaryota > Viridiplantae > Streptophyta > Magnoliopsida > Fabales > Fabaceae > Vicia > Vicia villosa. Next base: position 36,673,151 of record NC_081183.1, on the reverse strand, counting down.
AATAAGGCAACAATAAGGCAACAAAAGGGATTACCCTAAAGGTGTGTGGGTGCAACAATCACGTGGTTGTATTCAGATAATATTTATCTTATAATTATAGTTATTCTAATTCTGTTAAAGGCTTGCACTCCCTAGGATTACTAACCACAGCAGAAAAATAAAGAATTAAAAGGCAGAAATTAAAGTTCTACGCTATTACAATAAACACCTGCGGGGATGGGGGAATTAAAAGACGGAAAAAATAAGAAGGATCAATAATAAGTTTTAAACATTGAACGCCTTGATCTCCCTCGAACCTTCGATTGACCCTGAAAATTAAAATGAAAATAATAGGAGTGAGTGTAGGCGGAATTCTTTAACACTTGAAAATAAACCCTAATTCACATTCTATAAGGTAAAAATAAATAATATTTAAAATAATTATTAAATAGGGACTTAGCTTTTTATTGGCATGGCGCGTAATCGGAGAATCTTGATGCAATCCTGAAAAGTAGGCGCAAAGAAGAGAAGTGTTAGTGCATTTAAAGATCGACCCTAATTGGTGAAAGCAAACCAAATAAAATAGTTAAAAATAAAAACAAGAGGTTTTTTTGAAAAGATCCAGGGCAAACCCTGATTTTTTAAGGGATGAGGTTTTAAGAGAAAAGACACTAAGTTGATGGATGACATCTACCTAACAGTAGTGGTCATGATAAAAATGGCTTAAAACAAAATCAGGGTTTAAAGCCATGGTATATATATAAAAAATATCGAAAGTTCGATTAAATAAATTAAAGGGTTATAAAAATATAATTGTATAAATATAAATAAAAAGTTTAAATAAAATAATTTTCTTTGAAAATAATAAAGAAAATAAATAAAGAGGAATTATGTAATAAAAATAAATAAATAAAAAGTTAGAGAAACTCAGCTCTGATCTTGTGTGATAGGCTGATGAAGGAGCATGGTGTGCCTTCGCGTTCTAGGGCGTTGGATCCATCTTGATGAAGATCTTATGGTGAAAGCATGAGGGCGCATTATAGGCTTGCGTTGGTGGTACGCACTGGATCTTGGAAATAATTGTATCAAAAAATCAACGTAGAGGCGCGCAAGAACTGGGGATCGAACCCAGGTACCCCCACTCAACCATTCATAGCCTTTCACCAACTAAGCTGTGTATTTGTTCTGTTAATTAAATCACTTCAAGTTAATATATAAAAAACGTAAAGTAAGTGGAAAAACTCAAACTCAGTTAACGTGGGCCCCGGGAGCGTTGTGCAGCGTGCAATCATGCTTGGAGAGAGAATCGACAATCGTTGACCAACCAATGGAGCAACGCCGCGCATGGTCAACCGGTCTAGGGACTATTCATCATCACTCTCCTTGTGACCTGCGGATTTTGCTGCATTTTTAGCTTCCTTTTTACCTGCGGATTAGCTGCATCTCGTAGAAAAAAAATCTGTAAGCATGGAACTCAACGAGAAAACGTTAGGCAATCAATATAAGGACCCATAACCACGTAAAATCATGTCCTGAATCGGAATATGAGGTCGTTTTGGATTGAATCGTTCATGATCATTGAAAACGCAAAGCTTTTTCCTTTATGCCCTAAGAATGGTGTCTTGCGTCTCAGCCCCTGAAGCTTCACAAAAACGATTCAAACTTCTTCTAACTAACACCAGGAACTCAAATATGTCATTAGCTTAGATTAAAACAGGATAAAAAGGAAATAATTAGAACATGAATGTTTATGAACATGGTACACGTGATGTATGCGTTCCAAATATTATGAAGCTTATATATTGGTTTAGCATTACCCTTTAATACCATTGAAACAGATTGAGACGGTTGGTTTGTCTTGAAACCTCCTAGAATTTGTGTTTGCGAATTGCCCTCAAACTTGAGTATCTCCACCACTTTTGAACCCTACTCTTCTTTTGCCAATCCTTATGTCCCCTTCTTTGTGTACTAAATGATTGAATATATATATGGTGAGATTAGGTTAACAAAAAAAATCAAACCTTTGATTTTTAAAGAATATTTGATTTGATTTTGCATCCAATCTTAGCCAATTCTCCTTTCATGATATCTCCTTCACGTTTTATTTGGCTTAGTAAATCAAAAATAAATCTCACAATATTTGATAATTAAATCATAATTTTATTTGATTTAATTTTGAATAAAAATGAATAAATTCAAAATTAAAAGAATAAAATCATAGGATATTGTATGAGATTTATTTGTGAACCCCCAAGGTGATTTTTAGATTGATCAAGAAATTAAAAAAAATTCTCACCATCATCTATCATTTAATTTATGATTATATTTAATTTTATTTGAGTATAAGTGATTTAATTCAGATAAAAATAAAATAAAATCAAGAAATAAAGGATAGTTGGTTAATGGGCCTCTTGTAAGCTTATGATCACGTGGAGAATCCAAATTTATGGGCCCAATACTCAAAAATATGAATTTCATCCATTAGGGCTTCATGTCTTTTTCTCAATTTTCCCAACTTCTGTCAATCATAACTCCTTCAATATTTATCATATGGAGATGATATAAGACTTTTTGGAAATCCCAAGATGTCCTCTAAAGGATGCTTTTGGTTTCATCTCAATTGAGTTTACCATGTTCAAGTTATGAGCTTTGAGAAAAAAATGACTTTTTGCGATCCTTTAGAAGGACCTGCAATGTTTTTGCTTATATATCTCAAATGAAGCATTTTTAGCCATGGCATGTGAGAGGCAAAGTTGTAGAGAATTCAATTTCCTTCAAAATGAGCTTTGGATGGAAAATTTATGATGTTCCATGTGGGAGTTATGGCTGGTCAAAGTTCAGTTGACTTTTCCTATGAAACCCTAATTTAGAGGCTGTTGTTTAGGAGAGAGACTGCATGCTTTCTTCTTGTATGTCTTTGAAAGTCAGATGGACTGAAATATGAATAAATATGTTGGGAAAATTTTGGGGTATGACAAGTGGCATTGCTAGCTTGATAGTGGGAAAGTGATTGATGTCATATCGAGGGGATAGTCGTTCACCATTTTGTGTGAACCTAAGGAGAAAGTGGCTATGAAAGAGTTGAAACTTATTGGACAGTTTGGAGACATGGGTTGGTATGTGAGCTAACGCCACAGAATGGAAGATTGAGGATATCAGAGGTGAACAATAATTTTTGGAAGATAGTAAAGAGAGCCAGAAGCTAGATGTGAAACTTGTAGATTTAGTAGTTGACGCAAACCAAATGAGGACATTAATTCGAAGTAGATGATCATAGTGTCGCAATAGAAGCGTGATGTGGCATAGTTGTTATATGGTGTGACTTGTTAGGAGTCAAGGGTTAAACGTTGAAAGCCTGCAGGACTGATGTAAACCATTGGATATTTTATAATGTAAGTGATAGGTGAAAGGTTTATATATTATTTGTGTTGCTTCTATGTCAATAAATATGTTGATTTGCATGATTCGACTGTTGAATTGTTGATATCATGATGTTATATTATTGTAAGGTTGTGTGGTGTGATCTCTAACTTTGAGTGTGTTTGTTGTGAAGTATGGTGATTGTATAAAATGTGTTATTATTGGATAAATGTTACGTGATGTTATGATATTTTGGTTGTTTCTGTTGTTTATAGGTTAATGATTATTAAGAATAAGGATTAATACTATATATAACGACGAAGTTTGATTATGTTGACTATGTTGATATCACTATGAAGATGATGTGACGTTGGGAATGATGTGGTTGCTGTTTTGTAGAATTATTAGCATGTTTATTTGGTTGAATCGTGTTGTGCATCGTTATGTCTGGATGAGTGGTAATCGAAGTCTTGCCAAGCATGACTTGGGGATCAGAGAGTAGGATGTGAGATTCGTATTCGGAGTTGTTGGTAGCGGTGAATTTTCGAGGACGAAAATCTTTTAAGTGGGGGAGAGTTGTAACGCCCTGTTTTATCGTATTTATTTTATATTTAAAAATAAGGGATGTGGTATGTTTTGTATGTTATGATGTGATGTGTGAGGTAGAAGACCCTATAATGAGGTAGTTGTGACGTGAGATTAAGGACAGAGGTAGAAATATATTTGTATTTGTATTTTTTGGATTATTAGTGTTATTGTTATTTTAATAGTATTAATAATAGATTTCGCAATTAAATAATTAATAAAAAACAAGGAAGGGTAAGATGGGATTATCATATTAAAGGTCTAAGGGCTAATATTCCCCCAAAACAAGGAAGTGAGAATCACAATTGTTGAATCGGTCGTGATATCAAAGAAAGGAGAGAAGAGGAGGCTAGGGCTCAGGAGAGGAAGAATTCCCATGGCTAAGGTTGAAGTTTTTACAAGAACTCTAAGGTAAGGGTGGGGTTCTAACACTATAGAGGGTTATATGATGATGGGTCATGGTGGAATTAGGCGGTATAATTAGCATGTTCATGTTTGTGTGAATTTGGGATTTTGATGGGTAAATTGAATTTTGAATGTTGGATGAATGATGTGTGAATCCTTTGAATTTGTTGTGAAATTGATGAGAATGATGAAGGGGAAATGTTTATGTCCAATTTTTGTAGAATATAGGATTGTTTTGGTGTTAAAATTATGGTAAAAGTGGGTTTTAAGGTCAAGAAATCGCAACCATAGAAACCCAAAATCGCAGAAAAAATTCAGTTTTTAACAGCTATGCGTTGACCTAAGAAACGTTTGCGTCAACTCATAGATTTTCAAAAACTCAGCATGAGTCGACTCATGGTCGACCTGAGTGAACTCGAGGGGGACAAACTCAGCTATGCGTCGACCTAAGAAAGGCTTGCGTCGACTCGAGCAACATCCAATTTTTGACATATTTTTCCGAAGGCCATAACTTGAGTTTCCGGACTCCGATTGATGCATCGTTCGAAGTGTTGGAAAGCTAACGCAATGAACTATACCATGGTTGAATAAAATGATTCATAAGATATAGTTTCCTATTATTTTTATTAAGATTGAGTGATGAGGCGATGTAGTGATAATATAATAAGTGTGTTCTTTGCTAGAAATTGACGTAACTATGTCATGATATAACTTGATGTATGTTTTCCTTATGACGATACGACTCTATTGAGATGATGATATGTACTTTCCTTATGATGAGATAATGATGCCTTGTGATGAATTAACAATAAATATGCTTTTATTTAGAAGTTGGATTAACCGTGTCATGTTGTTACTTGACTTGTGTACAATGATGTTGATGTTATTGTGATGATATATGTATGTATGAAGCCTGTGATGAAGTATGATGTAATTATGTTATGACGATTTGTGAATAAAAGATGTGTAAGAAGTGGCATGTGTTGGCATATTCCGTTGATGTGTGTCGTGTTATTGCATAAGTTGTTGTCACATGATAAAGTTGCATGCATTTCGTAGCGATGTGGCCTAAATGGCAAATAGCGATGTGGCCTAAATGGAAAATAGCGATGTGGCCTTATATGGCAAAAGCAAAGTGTTATGGTACCACATGCATGTAGTCAAAGAAGTTGGTCTCATTGCATTTTGTGATGTTGTGGATGAATAAGATGTAAATTGTATGATTGTGAGATGTGATTGTTGGAACTGTGATGTGCATTAATGAGATGCATGAAATATGAACATTATAATTAGGGTTAAATACATTTTTAGTCCCTATAAATATGCGACCCCGCATTTTTAGTCCCTATAAAATTTTCCTTCAATGAATAGTCCTTCTAAAATTTTTATGCGTGTAATTTTAGTCCATGCTGTCAAACCAATGTGTATTTTAGAATGATTATTTTACAGACATGTTCATAATGTTTTAAAAAGTCCCTGGAATAAAAAAAAGGAACTCAAAATTTAATTTCTAAGTTGAGATTTTCATTACTTTTATCATTATTTTTTGAAATTTGAAAATTTCATATTTAATTCTTCTCGTTTTAAAAAATTATAAAACTTGGTAAATAAATATTTTACAGTATTCTAAACATATATAAAAAAAAATTATTAAAAAAATTTAAAAATTAAAGGTTAATTAATCAGTTTTAAAATTTTTAAAAAATAGCAGGCACTGAAATAGCATGCATAAAATTTTTAGAAGGGTCGTTCATTGAAGGATAATTTTATAGGGACTAAAAATGCAGGGTCGCATATTTATAGGGACTAAAAATGTATTTAACCCTTATAATTATGTATGTAATACTTTATCTGCTCATTATCATATTTCCCTTTATATTGTTATGATATTTCACCCCTTCTGTTTGAATGTTACCTTTATGTGGGTAACATGCAGGTGACAAAGATTAAATTCGCTTGAGGTATGGAGTGGTGCCTAGTATTGCGTAGATTGAGTCGGGTCTTGCTCTGATACGTAACACCGGGGATGAACGCTTGTTTTGTTGTTATATTATGAATTGTTTTTGAAAGATTGTGAGAGCATTTTAGACTCTCTATTATTTGTTGTGGTGTTGGTTTTTAAGTTGTTAAAGATGATGACTGATACATTTTGAATTGTTTCTGTTGCATTAATAAAGTGAAGTTGAACACCATGATGATTGCGATGTCGGTTCATCCAAATAAGTGTGTTATTGTAATACGGTGGGAGAACTGACTTTTTTAAATGTTGCGAATAGCAAGAGTTGCCACCGACTTTTATTTTATCCAATATATAGAAAGGCTAAAAGAACAGGAAAAGACCTTTTAAAAAGATTTTGAGTTCGGGGGGTAGGTTATACAAAGGGAAGGTGTAAGCACCCTTTGTATCCATGGTTATCCATGGGCTCTTAATTGCTTAGCTCACTTTTGAATTGTTTGAAATGTTTGAAGTGTAGTGTGTGAATAAGAAAAATGTTTGAATAAGAACTTCAGCTTGTAAATAAGCGTAGTCTTTTGAATTTTGTTTTGAAAAGAAGTGGGAAAAGATTTTGAATTTTGAATTTGAATTTGAATAGAGCAAGCAATCAGGAGCACCTACCCTAAGTTTAAAAATTCTATTCTTTCAGACTTTAGTGAGAAAGGGCTATTCATACCATAAAGAGGGCAGGTAGTCCTTTCATTGGATGTATCGGGTCATCGAGGGTCATCGTTTGCCATAAGTCTATCCATACCATAAAAAGGGAAGGAAGTCTTTAGGAAAGGATGTGAATAGTCATTTGTAGGCAACCAATAAGGACACCTTAGCATTCGAAGGGACTATCATCATTTATCGAGGCAACATCGAGGGACGAGATCATTTTATTCGTAGGCAACTCGAAGGGACTATGATCTTTTATTCTGAGGGACTATGATGATTCGTAGGCAGCATATGCTAAGGTATCCCTACATCCGAGGGACTTGACTATTTTTGATCGAAAGGCAGCATAAGAGGAGGTACCCTAAAGGTGAGTGTGTGAACAGTAAAATGAGTGTGTTAGATTCAGATATTTTATCTTGAAATTAGTGGGCTAACGGTTCAATTAACTGTTGTCACTCCATATTTTACTAGCCACGCAGTCAATATATTTACAGGAAAATAAATTGCGGAAAGTAAATATCCTACGCTATTACAAGGCTTCGGGGAGGGGGATTACATAACCAAAACGGGAAAGGCAAAAAATAAATGAAGAAAATAAACCTACAACTATTACAAGGCTTTGGGGCAGTTACATAATAATTAATAAAATATGCGGAAAATAAAAAGCCTAATTACTATTACAACCCTTAGCAGTTACATAATATGAAAAACTATGAAGAAATAAAATACAGAAATAAAAATCCTAATTACTATTACAAACGAGGAGCAGTTACATAAATTATAAAAAATTACGCGAAAAAGTAAATAGCGGACGAATTGAGAAATCGAGAAAATATATGAAGAAGAGGAGGAAAAAGATTTAATGTTTAGAAAAATATTTTAAGTTAATGTTAATTGAATCCTAAATTAAATTATGAATATCCTAAATCTAATCAATTATTGAGGAAATTATCTAATTATTAAATCAAATTAAATCTAATCTAATTGAATTTTAAATTGAAATTTAGTCTTAATTAAAAAATTTAATCTAATCCTAATTATAGTCAATTAAAATAAATATTAAGACAATTAAATCAAATTAACCATTAAAACTAAATGTTTTTGTGATTTTATGATTTTATGGAAATTAAATGAATTAAACAACTTGATTACTAAAATTAAATTAATTAAACAAAAAGGGGAAAGAAAATAATTAATAGTCTAAACCCTAATCCTAGTCCTAATTAGTTATGGGTTGATTTTAATTATGTGGTTAAATAAAGAAAATTGTAGAGAAAGAAGAAAGAAGAAAAAAATTGACTAAAAGAAAGGATAAACCTGGGGGTCGAACCCGAGTTGGGAAGGTGATTGGCGCTTGCATGCCACCAGTTGTGTCAGCGTGCTTTTGGTGTTCGTGGATGGATTGCCGGCGGTTAAGGCGTGAAAGAGTGATGTGGATTCGATTGATTTGTGGTTCTGACTGAGTTCCACTTCTATTTTGTTTTCCTCTTCTACGTCTTTGGTAGATTATTTTCCATGTGATTTCATATTCTTCCCCATATGTATTCTCTCTTCTCCATTCACACAAACAAAATCAAATCAAAAGAAAACAACACTTTCAGAACAAAAATCATGGCCATCAATTGAACCAATAAAAAGCTAGCAAAAAAATAATAATAAAAAAAATAAACAACACCACCTGATGGCTTTGATGGCGGTTTGGGGAGGAAAGATGCGCGTTGAACCGCTCGGTTCTACGGTGGAGTCTTCGGCGGAGGTTGAACCGCTCGATTCCACGGTGAAAGGAAGATATAAGTTCTTGAGTTTTTGAAAGTGTTCTTGATGTTCTTCAATAAGCTATGAAGTTGTTATGATATTCATGAGAGAAAGTGAAGTTTGATCTTAGAGAGAAGGAGGAGAAAATATTTGTTGTGTTTGTGAGAAGAGAGAGAGTGGGAGTAGGGGTTAGAATTGTTGTGTCCCTAATGTGTAAAAATTAGTGATATTTATAGTGTAACTTAGGTCAACAAATATGGAACAAAAAAATCAAATATTAACTATTCATTAAAAGCTTAAATAAAAAATAATTTGATTGTGATCTTTTAAATGATTAACTAATATTTTCTTAAAAAGATCTTTACTTGTTACCCAAGTTGTGAAAAATGTTTAAAATAGAACAAATAAAATTAAAAACTTCCTTTTTTGGATTTTTTAAAATATTTTATGATTTTTTGACTAAAAAATGCATAAAAGTGAAAATTGACTATTTAAAAAAATGCTTATTTAATTAGTGCGAAAATTAAATTAAAATAATAAAAAAAAATGCAATTTTTATGATTTTTGAATAATGGAAATAAAGTTAGAATTAAAATTAGAAAACAAATATAAAAGGAGAAATGTTAGAAGTGAGATTCGAGCCCGGGACCTCTCGGTCATATACCTTTTAACCTCAAATCCTTACCAACTGTGCTACGTCATTTATTCGAAATAAAATGACGTTTGCAAATGTATGAGGGCGAATTTTGGGGTATGACAGTTATGTATACATTTGTTAAATGTTTGAGCAAATTGTTTGATGTTGAAGATGTAGCATCCTATTTTATATTGATTGGGAATTTTAATTACTCTAATTTTTATTTAAATATCAATGGGGGAAAATAGGGTGTTACAACAAAAGCGAATTCTGAAAGATCCGGTGATTACGCGCTTTCTAAATTCCCCACACAGCTGCTATCCAAATGACATGCAAAACAATACGATACTCCTTAGCCTCCCCGCTAAAGCCACAAAATAATCATGATGATCCCTCCATTGGCCCTGAAAGACCGACACAAAACCAAGCCACCCTGCTAGGATCGACCAAACTATACTAAAATGCGGACACCAGACAAATATATGATCCCTATTCTCAGTCTCCATACAACCATTAGAACCGGTTTGGTTCTCCTCTACTAGAATATTACGCCGCATCAATTTATCCTTTGTCAGTAATCTATTACAAAATAATTGCCAAATAAAAATATTTACCTTTAGAGGGACCACTTTCGACCACCAAATCTGAGAACCATCGAACAACTGTGTTGCACCCTAAAATTTGCCCACATATTTAATTTCTAATTGGCTTAAGTTTTGCATTCATGTACATACTTCATTAGGTCATTGACATAACATACATCATTAATCAATAAGCTTGGCAAAAGATCGAGGTTGTAGATAGAGCTGAGGTTTCACATGGCTTGAAGTTCATACTTTGTGCAGGCTTGTTTCTGTTGAATTTTCAACTAATCGTGGATTAAGGTTCCTTTCGCTGTGATTGTGTCAACTGGTGGATTTTCAGGGTTGTTCCTATGATCATCTTATTGTTAGGGTGTCATCTAGTTTATTCTCCAATTCAAAGTTTGGTTCATTTGATTACTTGAAATACAAGCTATCCGTTTGAAGCTTCGCCAAAAGAGTATGTATTCATTTGTTTGAAGAAGGTATTGGGCCACTTTCAGTTGTTAAAGACATTTGGCAAAATTTCAACTTAGTCAAAGTCAACCATGGACGGTCAACTTTGTTACTGAAGTTCATAATGAATCATCTTGGGCTCTTGTTTTATGATGTTTGTTCAAGTTGCAAATTGAAAGAAATATAAGATTCATTTGTACATTTAGGAGGGAAATGCAATTTTTGAATTCAAAGTTAAAACTTGTCACATGTTGCTTCAAAGTCAATACCAATACGGGATTCGTTTCAATACAAGGTCACCAAATGAAAATGGAAGATCTACAAGAAAATGTACAAAATAGGAACAATTGACTTTTCAGAACTTTTGACCGTTGACCAAAGACTTGGATTACAATTCAAAGAAAATGAAAAGGAAGAGAATAATAGTTACATTCATTTGAAAGAAAAAGAACTTCATTACAAAATTCCAAGTCCACACATTACAAAATGAATTCAGTCCATTCACTATGCTAAAATCCACATCCATCCATGATTATCCTACTGCTACTTCATCATCAAACTCCATATAACCTCATACAAGCCACAGAAAGAAAACCAAATTAACAATATATGAGACCAGCCCCATTTTCTTTTAATTCTTAACATTCAACCATTACACACCAGTGTCGTCGCATACATAATTCAGCATCCACATTCGAATTCATATCAGCAACATCCCACATTATCAACCTACAAGTGAACAAATGCAACACTGTCAGCTAGTGTGCTTCATACCTCAGAATGAAATCATGCTCACATTCAAATTTCCGCTCAAATTCGAAAGCACATCATGGCAGCCCATTTTCACCATAAGAATTCAGGCAATACACCAAAGCTGGCAGCATTCAACCTCACCGAAACCGAATTGCACCGTTAAACTCTTCAAATAAGAGACCCTGCACAAAAAAAAGATCAAACCGATTCAGAAACAGCCCCACCATTCCCCAAATTCAAACCATAAGCTAACGTTCATACTAACAGTCAAGCATTCAATAAAGGCGTAGGATTAATGCAATTCGAAATAAAGCTTCAGGACCTTAACAGCTCGGCAGTGACACTTCAAAGCATACGTACATGGCATCACACTTTATCATGACAAGTAAATGATATACAACTCAACAGGAAAACAGATTCACGTACCGTAGCCATTTCACCATATCGCATCAGCATAAACGTACCCAAAACTTTGATTTGTTCAGTCCCCAATCCAACCTCAGAGTAGACTCGTATTCGACCTGCACGCTAGTACAAAAAAAAACATCATCCACATCTAACTCAAAACCCAAACAGATACAGTTCACTACAAATTAACAGTCTAACTGTTTCTACCTATCACTAACTTTAACCAATTTCCCAAACTTTTTTTCCGGAAACAACAAATAACTAATTCAGTTTCAATCATAATTAACTCCCTAATAGTTTAACCAACTTTCTAACTGTCATGTAACCAACACCTAACCAATTACTAACTGTAACAAACTGATTCAGTTTCACAACCTAACCAACCACCTAACTAATTCAGTTTCACAACATAACTGACTTTCATAACTACCAAACTGACTCAAACTTCCAAAACAGAATTTCCCTCCCCTAACCAACTTTGAGACACTCCTATAACTTGCTAACAGAAAAAACCTCCATAACAGAACTCATAACCACCTCAAACCAACTTTAATCCTCACCCTTCAATTCATAACTGAACCCTCTCAATCTCCTCAATCCATATAAACTCAGACTCCACCATTTCACAGGGTTCCACCATTGTTCACGCCCATTCCCCCCATTTCATCACCACCATCACTGACCTCTCAACTTTCATCATCTTCATCCACCAATTTTCACTTCTGCAACCTCTCTTCTCTCTCAGTTTTCATCTTCCTCACCTAACTAAAGCTCAGGAACCCATAACCGTTAGAGCTTCATCAATGGAAGTTCTGAACGGTTGATCTAAACCTTCAACACTGCACAGTCATCATCTATCGCACCTCACACTAATCTCTCGCACAGACAACGCCACATCACAGAAAGGGAAGGAGAAGAAGATAGGAGAAGAAATATTGCAATAAGCTGGGGAATTCGTGTTATTACCTGAAATCGGAGCTTCCTCCGCCGCTCTTCCCGTTGATTTCGCACACGAGCTTTCGTAGCCTCATCTCCGGCTTTCTGATCACCGCCGGAGCATCTCCAGAAGGTATGTCTCGCCTCCTCCCTTATTCATCCTCCTTTTTGCTTTTCTTGATGCTATGTGGTAGATTTGTGTTCCCTGATTATTTCCCCCAAGGTATCACATCTGTATCCTTCGCTAGTTTCGTTTAATTTCACTTCTAAAAAATGCTAGGGTTTTAGGTTTGCTTAGATTTAGGGGAACGAAAAAGGAATCGGAGTAAACTAAGAGTAGATCTAAGGTTGTGAGGTCAAGGAGAAAGAGATGAGGGAAGAATGTTGGACGATTGGCCGTGATCAGCCGCCTCCGGCGCGGTGGAGTGATTTTCGGCGTAGGTGGTTTGAGAGATGAGAGAGACGAGAGTAAGAATTGAGTTGACACGAAGCTGAGGAGTCATAAACCAACCCTATTCCCCTTCTTCGTTTAACAATTTTTAATTAAGATTAATTGATTTCTTTAATTGAGACTGAATTGAATTTTAATGTAGGATTAGATCTAATTGACATAATAATCTGAATTAGTCATGTTAACCTGATCATCAATTGGGCCACCCGAATTTGGTAACTCACCCCCACTAAAAGCCCATGTGCGTTTTTCGAATGCTGAACAATGACAAAAACTTTGCTACTAGGCCAATCTGGATTGGGCTATGCGCCCTACTCTTGGCATACCCTGACTTCAAATACACCCCCTGACTCACATTTAATTGATAGTTTTTTTAGATTTTTTACTTAGTTCTTTTTACTATACTTTTTAGATGATAAAATACATGTAAAATCATAATTTTCTCATTAGATTTTTAGGTAATAACAACATTTAGAATCATAATTTTAGTTTGATTTTTAGGTAATAAAAAATGACATAGAAAACAATAAAAATATTTGTTTTAGGATTAATAGATTTTAACATAGTTAGGCTTGAATTAGATTTCCCTTAACACTAAAAACCCATAAAAATAGTAGTATTTTTAGGTTAATTTTGCACTAATACTTGAACCGTTTTCTTTATGTTTTGTACCATTTCCATGTTATTTTCGTGTAATTATTGTGTGATTTTGTTGCTTAGCTTTTGGTCATATTTTTGGCCTATTTTGTTAATATCATTTTAATGCTCCTTTTAAGAATTTAGTCACCATGTTAACATTAGACTTAGATTAGAATAACAATAACTCTAGGTTTAGAAATTAGGTTAGTCTTCCCCTTTTCATTTCATTTCTTTTTCTTTTACAACACTAAAACACTTAATAAATATCCAAATAAAACCCCTTTAAAAAATACAAAGAAAACACTTAAAAACACATTAATAAAAAAGTGAAAATCATTAAATAGGGGATGGAAGCTTGAATCCCCCTTGCTTAAGGGAATCATTCGAGTGCTTGGATCTCCCTTGCTTAAGGGAACCATCCGAGCGTAAGTTCCCAATTTCTAAAAAACAAAAACCAAAGAGTAACTCGAGCTTCCCTTGCTTAAGGGATTCCCTCGAAACGCTCAAACTCTCTTCTGTCTCTCGCCCTCGTGGCATTCTTAAGAACATGTCTCTCGCCCTCGTGGCATTCCCTCGAAAAATTGATCAGAGTCGCCACTAATATATTTATCCATAATTAGGCGTATAAGTCTCCAAAGGTCGAGCATCGTGGATTGTGACTTTAACCCCTGTTCAACTAAAAAACACAAAACAAATGGAAACTATTGAGCCGAACTACGGTAGCTCTGATTCCTGGTAAGGGATACGTAGGCATTGGGTCGCAGGGCCTAAGCAAGCACACTTGTAAATATTTCCTTCTTTTCCCCGTATTTCTTTTGCATTCATTCGCATTTAGGTTTAAACATTAGACACACCCTTTAGATTGAAACAAACATAGGTGGATACCATCGAGTACGATGAGCGTGAGGGGTGCTAGCACCTTCCCCTTGCGTAACCGACTCCCGTACCCTGTTCTCTGGTCGAAAGACCTTGTTCTTGTTTGAGTTAGGTTTCCTGGTATTCCTTTCCCTTGAAGGGATAAATATATTAGTGGCGACTCTGATCAATTTTTCGCGGTAGCGACAAACTGTTCCTCCCCTGCCGCCGTTAACAAATGATAAACACTACTAACATTATAACAGTGTGAAGAATGAAGCCGCCAGACCCACGAATCCTTCACCGCCTCCTGTAGAACCATTGTCCCCACCATCCGTATGCAATCCCCTAACAACGCTTCCTCCCACGCAAACAACCGTCTATGCCAACTCCAAGACTGCCCCCATCCCCCACCTAAATTAAATATCTGAGCTACCGTTGCTTCCTTATATTCCGACAAGTAAAAAAGCCTCCTAAATCTATCTTTCAGCAAACCTCTCTCCAACCAAGGATCCCTCCAGAACAAAGTATTCTCACCATTACCAACAACACGCTAAATATTCTCAGCCACCCACCCAGGAACATTTTTACCCATCCCTTGACGAATTCTATTTACACTCTGCCACCAAACCAACCCCCCTGCTGCCCCTATATTCAACCGCCCCCATTGTCACCATATCAGAATGCTAACACTCGATAACACAAGGTGTCTTCTTCACCAACATCCTCCAACACCATTTCCCCAATAAAGCCTCATTAAACTCCCTTAACTTTCTGACGCCCAACCCATCATTATTGTTACTCAAACAAATAGTATCCCAATCAAACTACGCTATCTTCCTCCTCTCCTCCGATCCTCCCCAAAAGAACATTAAATAAAGATTCAAGAGAAGCTACAATACCTATCGGTGCTTTGAAAAAGGATAGAAAGTACACCAGAATAGTGGACATGACAGATTTCAACAAAACCAAACGACCTCCCAAAGACAAATTACGACACTTCCACCCCGATAACCTTTTTCTAATGATGTCCACCGCTGGTTGCCAAAATTCAACTATAACATTCTTGATTTTTTTTAAAATATTGTTAAAAATTTAAAATGACATTATAAATTATAATAGATCGATAATTATTTATTAGAAATGCAAGTAAACGGATATGAGTATGGATACTTAGGTATCCATAGGACACATGTACCAGTATATGGACTCGGGTACAAGTATTTTTTCAAATTGCTAGTATGGGGACGAATACTATAGTATCATGCCCAAATCTACCGAATTGTCATCCCTATTTTCAACACATTAATAAAGTTAATTTAATAAAAATGTAATATTTTATGACAATATTATTGTATTTTTTAATTTGTGTGCAAAAATTTTAAACAACCGTCCTTTTGAAACATATGAAATACTTATAAAAAAATCAACAATTAATTAAGTATTTTTAAAAATAATGAAAATATTAAAATAATTATTTAAAAATATATTATTTAATACTTTCTCCATTACAACAATCTATCATATAAGAAAAGTCTAGCTTTTCCTCAATCCTCAAGCATTCCACATCAGCAACTATCCTCTCAAAATTCCTCATTAGCATCTTCAAAATTAACTTATTCTTCCACTATAACTCGGCAGTTACATCCTTCTGTTCTTCAATTTCCACTATCCTCATAACTGACCTTAAACTCATCCTCTTCCAAATTCCAAAACCGTTCCAAAAAAATGTTAGTGCAACCCTATTCTTCTTCTTCTTTCACATCCATTTTCCCCAAATTCCTTTTCACTTTGCCTCATAATTATGTCGCCCCATTCAATGTAAGGCAAGACAACAACAATTTGTTTCTCTCAACTCTCAACCCTACAACACCCCCTCTTCTTTGTCGATCCCTATTGTGATTTTGTTCTTCTTCTGCTTCTCTTCTCTGTAACATCAATTGTGGAAGTGGAAGAACAGATTTGATGGCTTCGAACCATAGAACTAACAATTACTTACGCCATTTGGAATCGATGAAGATTCTTCCATCTGGTGCTGGTAGAATTCCTCATTTGAATACTGTAATTCTCGGTGAAAATCTTGCTACCGAAGAAGAAGATTGTGTTCTTCCCAGCGAAGAATTCGCTTCCAAAGCACATGTTCAGTCAACGGAACAGGTTCTTTTCTTCAATAGTTTTTATGGATTTTGACTTAGAAAAGTTTTTTTTTTAATTTTATTTTTTCATGAAATTTTTTTAGTTTTGTTTAGTGTATGTTTGTTTTATGATTTGTTAGTATATGGAGATGTATAAGAGATCCATATCTGAACAATTATTAACAATATTGTAAACATGATCTCAACTGTGATGGTGCATTATACATTAAGGAATCCGCTATTAAGGTAATATATATTGAAAGTTTAATATATGATTGTCAATCTTATAGTCCTTTACATCACAAATTCGATGGATAATAATATTTAACTAGGAGCCTTATCTTTAATTAGGAGCCTTAAAGATGTTTGAGTTTTGTTTGAAGTAGCCGTAAATTCAGGATTAACATTAAGGTTGCAGCAGGTTTTGGCGACTCTATACGCATTCATGAAGCCAACACAATGGCTTTCACTGTTAAATATTTTGTTTGGAATCGGCGTGATGGAGAAAAAGCATGTTGTTGTGCGATATTGCGGGAGCGTTTACGCCAGGATCTTTTCAATACTCAGATTGGTTACAGTTGCAAAGCGAAATTGATTCAGAAGCTACAAAAGGGGTATTGGATTTGAACCGTGGTTTGTCTGTAATTTTCACATAAAGGATGTGCTTTGTAACTGTATGTGTGTATATATGTTCTGTAGTATAAAGTACTAAGCTTTGGATGCGTAATGATCCTTCTGTGGATAAATCTTTTAGTTGCACTTATCTATTATAATCCCTGTTGCGCTAATCTATTAACTTTAGTTTTTTGTTATTAATAACTTAAACTTATGACAGTACTATGACATCTGGTCAAGCTTATGAAGCATTGAACAATGCTGGATCTCTTGATTCTGATATGATTATTATTTTGAACGACAACAAACAAGTTTCGTTACCAAATGCTACTCTTGATGGACCTGTAGCACCTGTAGGAGCTTAGAGTAGTGCACTTAGTCGGTTACAATCAAACAAACCTCTTAGAGAACTGATATCTAAAAACCTCTGCTTTCATTTTATTGCCATTGTTGTAGAGCTATGATAGAGTGTGGTAATACAATCTAAGGAATTTTGAGGTAATTCTAATTGAAGTAGCATGTGCTGTTGTGCGTTATCACCTTATGCTATATTCTGATATCTAAAATATGATTTTAATTGAAGTAGCACGTGTTGTTGGAAACTTGCAGTTAATGCTTATACAAGGTGTATGGCAAGGAAGATTTCAGACCGACCAGAAGGTCAAGAAGATTATATTAACCTAGGGGTGGCAAACGGGCATGCCGGCCCAGTTTAGGTCCGCCCCGCAAAAACCTGCAAAAAAATAGGGTGGGGCGGGGCAGGCATATTTGATTGTGCGGGCTTAAAACCTTTCCCTGCCCCGCAAAAAGTGAGGGCGGGGCGGGGAAAACCCGCGGGCGTTGAACCTTTTAGGCCTAAAAATAGTAAAATTGTATGAAAAAGCTAATGCCCGCAAAAAACGGTGCGGGGAAGGCACATTAAAGGGAGTGGGCCTAAAACCTTGCCCCACCCCGCATAAAAGTGCGGGTAAAACGGGTTTTCCCCGCAGGTCGAGCCCGTTTTGCCACCCCTATATTAACTGCTATTGCCCAGGTTGGATAAAGACAATTCTCACAGGCTTTACAGAGAATAATGCTGTTGAGGAAGATGCTGATAGTAAGTATGGCTTGCCCTTCTGCATGATCAAACAATATTGTTCTATATTGAATTAATAAGTCATTTCCAAAAGTATCCTTTGTTGTGGTGATTGTTCCATAGACATTCACTTTGGTTCCTAAGATAGTTACTTTACTTCCAAGTTAAGCCTTTGTTTTATATTATTGGTTATTAAAATCTCGCATTTTTAGTGGTTTGATATTTTCTAAAGACGATGATTATTCGTTCTGTAGGAGGCCAATGAGACCATGGTTGCTTATTCTGTAATTTCCAAGTATAAGTACCTTTTTTAATCAGTAAAAATTGAACTCGATATTCAGAGTTTACAACACTCGCATACACGCGCGCGAAGTATTTGTCGATATTAGCTTGGTTTTATAGCTTTGATTTGTGAATGCATGTATGATTATGGGTGCGGCATTGTCAACTGTTTACTACAATATGAGGCTTAGACATCCAGCACTAGATATGCCACTTATAGATTATGCTTTGGCTTTGCTTTTCCAACCTTTTGCTGATTGGATGCTCACGGTTTTTCCTATCATGATATTCATAGGTAATCTTAATGTTGGAGATTCCACTTCGACGATAGTTATAACTGTTCTATGAGTCTGAGATGATTGAGTTAGGGAAAATTTTAATTTGAAGATGAAAATGATTAATTGGTGTAGGTACATAAACAAAAGCATTATTGAAAGGCATAGATACATGGAAAAAGGAAACAGTGATGAAAAAGGTAAATTTACAAAATCACTATTTACATATAAATTTTTTGTAGTTAAGTTTTATTCCTTCAATCTTTACTGATAAGATTACTATCAAATTGTACCTGACATTGATCATCTCAATCCACAAGTACAAAAAGAGTTATCTGAATGGCTGAACTGGCTCAAAACCGAAATCGGATTCTCCGGATGGAGATTTGATTTCGTCAAAGGCTATGCTCCTAACATAACTAAAATTTACGTGGAGAACACTAAACTAGATTTTGCAGTTGGAGAGTATTTTAACTCACTTTCTAACAGTGGTGATGGGAAGATTAACTTTAACCAAGACGCGGCGAGAGGCGAACTTGCTAACTGGGTTGAAGGTGATGGTGGCGGTGTTGTTACCGAATTTGATTTTACCACCAAAGGGATTCTTCAAGCTATTGTACAAGGGGAACTATGGAGGTTGAAAGATTCAAACAGAAAACCACCTGGATTGATCGATATAAAACCCAAAAACGATGTAACATTTATTATTAATCATGATACAAGTTCAACTCAGAGGCTTTGGCCATTTCCTTCTGATAAAGTAATGTTGGGTTATGCATATATTCTAACACATCCCGGAACACCATCAATATTCTATGATCATTTCATTGATTGGGGTTTGAAGGATGAGATAACGAAATTGGGATCAATAAGACCGAAGAATGGCATAAACGAGAAAAGTAGTGTGAACATTCTGGCTGCTAATGCTGACCTTTATGTAGCAAAGATAGATGACAAGATTATTGTGAAAATAGGACAAAATATGGACATTGGAAATCTTCTTCCACCAAGTTTTAAGGTTGTTGCTTCTGGCAAAGACTATGTTGTTTTTGGGAGTGCATAAATGGAGGACAATGATGTTACGCTTGCATTCTGTTAACATTCTTACAGTGTAAGGACGATGCTGAACTGCTTTAGCCAATTGACCGCCTTCGGTGTAACCAACATGATTTGACGGAGAACCACTAAAGAACCTAGTCTAATGGAACTCCAACTATGTGTTCAGTTGTTACCTAAAGAAGCTATAATTGGTTTACTGGCATAAATCATGAATTTTTTTTGCTGACCTTTTTTGGCTTTTCAGAGAAAACTACAATTGGGATGAAAAATACTCCATGAATTCTATTGCATTAGCATCTGTTGAAGAATACATTTTCAATTCTTCCATCTGGTTACTGCATTAGCATCTATTAAGGAATACATTTTTTACTTTCATCAAGTTAGCAACATTTTTAGAAGAAAAAAAAATTATGTTAATATCTTACTGCTGCAACTAATTTTTTGAGAGATGTTGAAATAACAATAGGTAGTTATATATACTCTCTGATAGACATCATGTGACCAAACCAACAATACGATTAACCTACATTTCATTACAATTTTATCTGGGGAAAGGGATGTCTCTAATGTTACAACTTAGTTTTATATTTCATTTCATGTGTGGTTTGAGTTCTGATGATTTCATTATTACATGAGACTTCTTTAAGGATCTTTAAGAAGAATTCAAGATCTGAGAAGCCAGTGCGGCTTCACAAGGAAAACCAAAGAGTCTATGGGAGGAATTGTCGGTGAGACTTCCGGTTAACATTTGTATTTGTTTCTAATTGATTGTGGTTTGTTGACAATGTATAACCCTTTATTATCATCATAGATTTCTAAGAAAAGCCTTAGTATTTAACAAGGAATCATGATTTCTTAAATTTTAACTTTCAGGAAATAGGAGAAGAGTTTGTGGGGTTCCTTGAGAAAGAACTCAATATTGTTGAACCACATGACAATCCTCAAGGTGAAAATCCATCTAATTTATATGGCACAGAGACACAAAGCAACAGGACTCAAGGTGGAGCTCGCAAGGAAAACAGAAGCATTGAGGATAACCTTGATGAAGTAGAAGCTGCTCTTGCTCAGTTAAAAAAGGAGTTGGGTTTATTGAAGAAAAAAATGGTAGTTGGTTGAAGCTCAAATGCCAGTTTATTGCCTCTCATTTATTTATTAATTATTATCTCTTGGTGGCTCTTGCTAGCAAAATTGAGTCACCAAATTGAAGGGTCAATATGTAACTTAGTCATTGAAATTGTAGGATTGAATGTATATTTATGATATAAATAGGTGATATAAATAATGAAAATAAATAGGAGAGAAATGCTAGTAACACTCTCTTTTAAACATTCTCTCAAACATTCACTTTCTTATTGGTTGAAACATGTGTGGGTCCTACTACTTTATGTGGATCTTTTTTCAAAATGAGGGGCCCACGCATGTTTCAACCAATAATAAAGTGAGTGCTTGAGAGAGTGTTCAAAAGAGAGTGTTACTAGTCATCCTCTAAATACGATTGAATGTATATTTATGACATTTACATGAATATATTATACAAATATAATATTTTACGTCTTATAATAAAAATTAAAAGTTGTTATGAATATTTTTGTTAGTGGATGTCCATCCATCTCCTAGTTTTTCATCTTCCTATTCCATATTTAATATGTGTTTAATATGTGTGATTTTCTATCTCCCTTGAGTCCTATAAATAGAGACCCATATTACAATGTAAAGCACACTTGAAAAGAAGATGATATAATATTATTTTTCTCTTCTCTACCTTTCTTTGATCTCTACCGTTTTAATTAATTTCATAACACGTTATCAATGCGAAACTCTACCGTGTGAGCGATTTTATGATCAATTTGCATAATCATGTTTCTTCTCTTTCGAGTAAGTTTTTAAGATTTTTCTTCATCTTATAGATTAAATTTTATCATGCTATTCTATTATTTTTTTTGTATAAGATTTCATTGGACATTTTGTTTAATTAACACAATTATATATTTTAAAGTTGTCTATCATCAATAAGTTCTTGAAGCATCCCTGAAGGATTGCTTAAAGAATGATTGTTCAATTTTTATGAAAACAACAAGTGTAATTTTCATGCATTCCTGAAGAATTGCATGAATAGCGTGCATCCCAGAAGGATTATAAATATTATTATTTTTATTAGTAAACGATTTGTGATTGAGTTCCTGAAGAACTACAAAATGTAATCGAGTTCCTGAAGAACTATAAAAAAATTGTGATTGTGATTGAGTTCCTGAAGAACTACACAAAAAAACCTCTCTTAAACTAATGTTAAGATATCTCAAGAGGATTACTTAAAGAATTATTTTTCTTAATCGATGTGAATATTTGTGACATGACTTTGAAGGGATTTTTTTTTAGCTTCCTAGAAGGATTATACAAGTAATTGTTTCTTTTTATCACTACGAGGATCATTTATGATATATAATTCCCGAAGAGTTAAAGTTTTAAAATAAGGATTTCACACACCTTAAAATGTTGTAACTAGAATATTAGAAGAATTTCATCATGATATTAATGAATCCCAGAAGGATTGCATCTATACTAATAACATATCCCAGAAGGATTACATCTGTTATGTTAAAAATTTGAAAAATGATTGCATCACCTATATTATAAAATTCTAGATGTATTGAATCAATAATAGTGAAGTATTCCAGAAGGATTTCATAAAGAAATTTGTGTGCTTCAATGTAAAAAAAATTGTAATTTTCTAGCATTTGGCTATGTTAAAAACTTATTAAATTTGTTAGAGTATAAATTATTTCATAATTAGAATTCTAAATCTATATATTTCATATATATATATGATGATATAATTTTAGTGATATGATTTTGTATGATTTTGATAATTATATGATAATATGTTCATATGCATGCGTATGATTAAAAGTGTTAAATCATGAGATATTCTTAGGATGATCAATGTTTGCGGATACAATTTCTTTATTCACATTCTTTCTAAATATTGATATTTTAACAAGAGAGTTAAAACATTGCAATCTATTAAAGAATATATCAATAGTCTAAAGTTGCTACATATTTTAAAGTTGTTACAATAGTGCTTAGGCTTTGTTTGGATTGATGGAATCGGATGGAGCGGAGCGGAATGGAATGGAATAAAATGATATTCCGTTGTTTGGATAATTTAAAAACGGATGGAGCGGAGCGGAAAGGAGTGGTATGGATTCCATTCTATTCCATCACTTACCACTATATTCCTTCCCCTCCAATTTGGGCGGAATGAATAATTTGTCTTATTCCGTTCTAAAATTTCCAAACAATGGAATGGTACATTCGTTCCGCTCCGTTCCACTCCGCTCCATCCCACTCCGCTCCATTCCATTCCGCTCCGTTCATTTCGTGATATCCAAACATACCCTTAGATTTTTCATATAAATTTTAATTATACTATTCTTTTCTTTTTACAAGTATAGTGGATAGATGACATTTGTTAGTCCATCTTAAAGGCACGCGAAAGTAAACTCATATGTTGATAGAGTCGAGATTCGAATGAACTTTAATAGCAATTACCAAATTATATCAAATATATTTGTATCCAAACATGTTTTTCCACTATATATTTGGTTTAATAGCAATTACCAAATTATATCAAATATATTCGTATAAATTTTGATAACGAAATTAATTGAAAAAAATAGGTTAATCGAAAAACATGGTTATTAAATTTTTTATGGTCGAGACTATTTAATTTATATATCTTATATATATAATTTTTAACAATAACTATATAATATATATTTATTATTTATACCGAATTTTTTATTTGAAGTTATATCAATGAAATAAATATTTTTAATATTATTATTTATTAACAAAATACGATCCCATATAAGCTGGATGTACTGCACCTGATCCCGCAATTCCAGAATCCTTTTCACCATCCATGAGCTATTCTTAGTATATTTTACTTTTAAATCTACTAAGAAAGTAAATGCCTATCATATTTAATTTCATTTCCTAATTAAAACTAATATAATGACTTGCTTCTTTATTATTAATCAATATTATAATTTGTTAATAATAGTAATTAAATAAATAAATATTAAAAAAAGTAATTATTACAATATTGAATTATTTTACAGAGTGATGAGTAATTCTTTTAATTTTCAATGCAAAGGTAAAACTTATATTTTGATTTTATTCAAATTATTTTTTAATATTTAATTTTGAATTTTGATTTGATTTTAATATGGAAATCATATTTACACTTATTAATATATAAACTAGCCCATGATTTAAAATATATTGACTTTTAATAATTATAATTATATTATATTTATTTTGGAAAAGATAGTATATTTATTTTTTAACGATGACATTTGTTTTTATATTAAAAAAATCATATCATTTATATTATTATTTATTATAGTAATAAATATATTCATTGATTACTGTAATAAATATATTCATTAGTATTTTTCAACTATTTAAAAAAAAATAGAGAGGTTATTATTATTATAAAATAATTATCTTATTTTTAATAAAGACTAAGAGAAGTGATTTATTTAATATAATTTTTTTTATTCTAATATTCATTTCAATTACAAGAACTTTATTCTCTTTTTTAAAAAAATATTTTATTATAATATTCATTGATTACTGTAATAAATATATTCATTAGTACGGGTAAATGATTTCTTAATTATTTTCTTTATTTTTTTTCTAAAATATACATTGGGGCAAAGCTACTTAATCTGTATATATTTTATTCACATATATTATATTTATTTATTATTTATAACATTATATAATCCGTGCGAACGCATGGGTAAATGACTACTCATGGTAGATTTATAATGATATTGTATAATTCGTGCGAACGCACAGGTAGATAAATGCTTAATTATTTCATTTATTTTTTCTACTAAAGTATATATTTCTAACTATATTAAATTATTATTTATATGACAATTATAATTTCAAATATTTTTTTTAATTTGCATATCTTTTATATATATATATATATATATATATATATATATATATATATATATATATATATATATATATATATATATATATATATTAACCATTGTTATATATTTATGTATTATTTATATCGACTTTGCGTGACCCGTGCGAACGCACGGGTCCTTTACTAGTTAAAGAATATATCAATGGTCTAAAGTTGCTACATATTTTAAAGTTGTTACAATAGTGCTTAGATTTTTCATATAAATTTTAATTATACTATTCTTTTCTTTTTACAAGTATAGTGGATAAATGACATTTGTTAGTCCATCTTAAAGGCACACGAAAGTAAGCTCATATTTTGATAGAGTCGAGATTCGAATGAACTTTAATCCTTTACATTTTCTTTATGCGTGTTCTCTTTATGTCTTGTCAAATATTTTCGTCATAGATAATTCACATGAATTATATTTGAGGTATTGAATATCTTTGTATTACACAAATGAATTTGGACATAAAATGTATAATAGAAAAGCTATAGGCTTTTCCCTCGGGCTTGTACTACACTTATATCAGTACAATTTAAGCAAATGTCATTGTAAACCAGTAGTTTACAAATTACACTTAAATGTGTCGTTGGTAAAATCGGTTGGGTCATCTTGGATATAATATGATGCGAATAATTTGTATTGAAGAACCAGAAGTTTCTTCAATCCAGTCAATTTTTGTGAGTTTCTAAAGGAAAATAAAAATTTGAGAAATTACGTTTTTATGACATTAATTGTTGCATCGACTAAAATATCATGCATATGTCTCTACTCACAACCAGAAGTTTGTGAAATTATTTTCTCAACTAATTAGACTAAGATCTTGTTTTCTGGATTTTTTAGAAATTCCTGTATAAGTATCACATATATTATTAAAATTGATATTAAATATCATGTAATATATGTTCATAAAAAGAAAATGGACCCGAAGATCCATTCTTTAGACGTCTAAAGTTAATTATATGGTTGATACTTATGAGATCATCAATTCTAAATTATATATTTGAAACACCCAAAGTATGATATTAAGATATTTATTCGCATTAAGCCAACAAGATACTATATCTTAGTCCTCCCTAATTTATTCTAATATTTCTCATCTAAGTGAACATTAGGATGTGTTGTGTATATTCCAATTGCTCCAATATAATACATTAAGACGAGTCATGAAAGAATATTGGAAATCATGAACAAGAAGTTCAAATGAACAGATGAAATCATGAACAAGAATTTCAAATGAACAATTTAAAATAAACTTTTGTCTTGGTCCTCGTACAAACCAATATGAACCAAAATTTCAAAATATTATTCGTTTGCAAAGTTTATGAAATAAATTATCAGCTGATAATACTCCACTCAAAGTGGATTCTCCTATTGGATAATATAATGTTGCAAATGAGTTGTTGTTGCGCCTGAAGCGTGGTATGAAAGCCGATTCTAATGTTAAAAGCCCTCTACTAAGAAAAGAAACTAAAGATGACCCACGTGAGGATATGAAAATGCTAAGAGCACTTTGACCTAATTTAATTTTCAGTTCCAGAAGAACAAATCAAGTACTTGAAATATGAAATAAAGAGATCTCGATAAATTATGCCATGGATGAAATGGAATGGAACCGAAATTGAGATAACCAAATAAAGTCAATATGTCTTTGTATACAATATAGCGCTAAAAGTGATCAATGATAACAAGGATCATGAGTCAAAGTCTATTAAAGATTGCAGACTAAGTGAGAATTGACCAAAATAAATATATTCAATTGAAGAAGAATTAAACTCACTTTACAAGTGACTCACTTTTGGACCTGTAGTCCGAACACCTCAAGGTGTGAAACTAATTGGATATAAATGAGTTTTTGTGAAAAATAAAAGAATGATATAAAGTTTGATTTATTGCTCAATTATTTTCACAAAGACCTAATATTGATTTTGATAAAACATATTCACTTGTAGTGGATTCAATCGATTTTTGATAATTAATTAGCCTTGTAACACATGAAGGGCTTAATTTGAACATGATGACATCTTATTTATATGGTTCACTTAATAGTGACATTTACGCGAAACTCCCTAAAGGGGTTCAATATACCAGAGGCACGTAATTGTGGATCTCGAGAAAACTACTACATCAAATTGAACAAGTCTATGTATGAGCTGAAAGAATCTGGATGCATGTGGTATAATCGCCTCGGTGAATATTTACTAAATGATGAATATACAAATAATTCAATTTGTACTTGTATTTTTATAAAATGATGTGGAAAAGAATTTGCAATACTAGTTATCTATGTGAATGACATACATATTATTGGAACTCCTGAAGAGCTTCCAAAAGCTATAAATTCCTTAAAGAAAGAGTTTGAGATGAAGGACCTAGGAAAAACAAAAATTATGTCTAGCCTTACAAATTGAGAATTTGGAAAATGGAATATTTGTACATCAGGAAGATTATATAGAAAAGTGTTGAAACACTTCTATATGGACAAATCTCATTCGTTGTCTACTTCAATGATTGTTATATCATTAGATGTAGAGAAAGATCCTTTTAGGCCTCAAGAAAATGATTACAAAAATTGTTTGGTCCTGAAGTACCACATCTTAGTGCAATTGGAGCACTAATGTACCTTGCTAATTATACACGTCTCGATATATTGTTTGTGGTTAATCTTGTTAGAACAAGATTTGTTCTGATCAATATTCTTGTTTTGATGATAACAATGTATATGAAATTTGTATAAGATAATGTGGTACTCTAATCCTTTGCATTTTCCATTTCAGGAAATATATAAAGAGTATGCACAATTCAGCGCTAAGAAGCACTGACTCAGAAGGTTCAGGATTGCAACATCAGAACATGCTCTCGCAAGACATCAGAAGATGGTCAAGTAGAATTAGAACATGGTCTATGAAGCATCAGAAGAACATGAGATCAAAAGCATAAGCACTGAAGTTCTTATGTATCACGCTCAAGCACTTCAAAGTCTGAAGACAAGAAGATGCTCTGCACCAAGCTGAATGACTCTGATTATTCAAACGCTGTATTCACAAATCTGAGATCATAAGCTAGTACTAGATGACAGGCTATTAAGTCTAATCTATGACTAATAAAAGGAACGTTGAAGCTACAAAAGGCAAGTCAGTAAAAGCAGGAAAATCATGGCTCAAGGTAGTTGACAAAACAGTGAAAACATAAAATGCAAAGTTGTACTATTCACGCAATGCATTAAATGCAATTCAACGGTCATCTTCTCAAACGCCTATAAATATGAAGTTCTGATCAGAAGCAAACAACAACTCTTGCAATAATACAAAAACGCTGTTGAAAGCAAAACTCACGAACTTCATCTTCAACCTCACAAACTATTGTAATATTTAGTGAGTGTTAAGCTTAGAACTTAAGAGAAATATCACAGTTGTGATTATAGCTTTTTAAGAAGCAACTCATACTCTTGTAACATTTATTTTACATTGATTGTAAAAGGTTCCTAGAGTGATCAGTGAGATCAGTAGACTCTAGAAGACTTAGAAGTTTCTAAGTGGTGATTTCCTAGAGTGATCAAGTTGTGATCAGTATACTCTAGAAGACTTAGAGGGTATCTAAGTGGAAAACCATTGTAATCAAGATTGATTAGTGGATTAAATCCTCAGTTAAGGTAAATCACTCTAAGGGGGTGGACTGAAGTAGTTTCGTTAACAACGAACCAGGATAAAAATAATTGTGTTCATTGTTTTTATTTTAAGAGTTTTTAAAGTCACACTTATTCAAACCCCCCTTTCTAAGTGTTTTTCTATCCTTCAAATCTATTACCAAGATACAATTATTCTCCTACATGAAGACATTTGAACAGAGTCAAATATATACTTCGTTATCTTAGAGATGCTGGTTACTTGTCAGATTTTCACAATGGTAGATCAGAAAGAGGTTATTTGTTTATATATGATGGTACAACCATTTCATGGAGATCTATGAAACAACTCATGGCAACAACTTCATCAAATCCTGTGTAACTATTAGCACTACATGAAGTCACTTCCAAGAAGAAATTTTAAGCAACTACTACAAATAATATCGTCTCACATGTAAATGTCTGCATGAGGGGGAGAAAAACATATGTTTTGCGCTCTTTTTTCCTTCACCATAGTTTTTTCCCATTGGGTTTTTCTGGTAAGGTTTTTAGCGAGGCAATTCACATTCAAAGGGTATTGTACTCTTTTTCCTTCACTAGAATTTTCCCACTGGATTTTTTCTAGTAAGGTTTTAACGAGGCATATCCTCAATGGACATCCAAGGGAGAGTGTTATGAATATTTATGTTAGTAGATGTCCATCCATCTCCTAGTTTTTCATCTTCCTATTCCATATTTAATATGTGTGATTTTCTATCTCCCTTGAGTCCTATAAATAGAGACCCATATTACAATGTAAAGCACACTTGAAAAGAAGATGATATAATGTTATTTTTCTCTTCTCTACCTCTCTTTGATCTCTATCGTTTTAGTTAATTTCATAATAAAAGTATATATATATATATATATATATATATATATATAATGGAATGTTATTTTGGAGAAACTATATATGAAATATATTAAATTTGAATGATTTTATATATTAGAAATTTTGGATAAATAACTATTCTTGATAGTTAGTATAACTATTTTTAGTTTATTGTTATTTTATTTGTGATACGAATAGAAACAAATACGTAACAAAAAATTATTAATTAATAATTAAATATAAACTTTTAAAATTTATATAAATATTTAGTGAGCTATAATAAATCATGATTATATTTTAATGTCAATTACATTTTATTTGTAATATGGATAGAAATAAATATATAATTAATAAAGATTAATTTTATAATTAATTTTATTATTTTAATATTACTTGACTACTAATGATTTGAATTTTCTAAATA
Source organism: Vicia villosa (assembly GCF_029867415.1). NCBI lineage: Eukaryota > Viridiplantae > Streptophyta > Magnoliopsida > Fabales > Fabaceae > Vicia > Vicia villosa. The sequence continues at coordinate 36,643,337 of NC_081183.1, read as the reverse complement.
TAATGGTGATAAATTTAAATAAATCCACGTTATAATTTATGGACTTTATTTTAGAAAATATTATTTTATTTTAACTTGAAACATAATTATCCAACTTCTTTAAATATATTTAGAGCTGAGTGTTAGACTATGCTAGGTTAACTTTAGATCCAAGAATGCATAAAAAGATAATAAGATAAAACAACTTTTCTTCTTAACTTCAAATGATAAAACATACAGCATATATAGTAGAGTTTTCAGCACTACTTGGGTCATGGGCCAGCACTAATAAAACAATTACAGAAAACCACTTAATAAAATTAACTAACTACACCCCATGATATTAAATATAGTCTTTCAATATTATTGGTCTTCTTTTAATTCTATTGGGCCTTGCATTCTTCCTAACACTACTCCCAGGCCCAGAAGGAACCTTGTCCTCAAGGTTCAAAGGAATTGGGCTGGATGAAGCACTTGTTCGGTTTGGGCCCTGGATTGTTGTAGAAACCTCACTTGGACGAAGCCCACCAGCGGAAATGTTTGGTTCCTGAACGACCACGTGAGTAGGATAAGTGTTCTGCGAAAAAATCTTGGAAAAGTCAGAGGAAATCTGCTGAAACGGATCTGATTGGTTGCTTGGTGATAAGGATTTGTCTTGGGCGGTGGGGTTAGTACCATTTACTGTACATACATCTGTACTTCGGGAAGAGTAACCTAGTTTACTGTCCCAAGGCATTGTAACGTTAGATTTCTTGGTACTATTAGAAATCAAAGGGGTAGTGGTCTCCTTATAAAAGTTTCTCTCCCCTTCTGAAATTCTCAAACTCTTTCCTCTCTCTTTTCCGAAACGTTCTTCCTTTCTCTTCCCTTGTGTTCCATGACTCATAGCCTCGTTCACTAACTCCTTTTCTTGTGTATCCCGGACGGTGGCTGGATGATTGTCTTGTGTTAACTCCACCTGCGGCTCCGATACGGAAGGTAGCGGACGGTGGTACGTTGAAATTTCTTTCACCTCCCTTTCTTTTGTGTTACTGGTTTGCAGCACAGATGTTGGATTATTTCCGTTTTCACACAGGTCCTGGGCGGTGCTGGGGAACAAGATCCGATCTTGAAGCGGCATTGGCCGAAAGTCTGTTGGGGGATTGTCACCGTGGTAAGCCTTCAGCAACGAAACATGGATAACGGGGTGGATCCGTGAAGATGACGGTAGATCCAAGAGGTAGTTGACGCTTCCGATGCGTTTGACGATACGAAAGGGGCCGAAAAACCGTTTTGCAAGCTTCTACGAACCTCGTCGAGCCACTGTTGATTGTCGGTACGGCTGAAGTTTCAAGAAAACATAGTCACCCTCTTGAAAGGTAATATCTCTTCTCTTTATATTTTCCTGTTTCTCCATAGCTATCCTACTCTGTTTAAGGTGACTCTTTAACTCATTGAGAATTGTCTGATGTTGTTGCACCGCCAGATCTAGAGTGTCTTCTGTTGTGGACTCAATGACATAGTCTAATATCTATGGAGGATCCCGACCGTATAAAGTCTTGAATGGTGTTATTTGAATGGCTATATGCAAAGAGGTATTATACCAATACTCAGCCAAATGGAGGAACTTATGCCATTGACGCAGATGTTCGCCAGCCAAACAACGTAAGTATGTCTCCAAAGATCTATTTACCAATTCCGTTTGTCCATCTGTCTCTGGGTGATAAGAAGTGTTGTATTTCAGGGTGGTTCCTTGGAGTTTGAAAAATTGTTTCCAGAATTTGCTCAAGAAAAGAGGGTCGCGATCTGAGACGATTGATTTAGGGATACCATGGAGATGGAAGATCTCTACAGTGAAGCGTGTGGCCAGATCTTTTGCCGTGAAATGTGTAGGTAGAGGAATAAAATGGACAAACTTGGTCAAACGATCACATATGACCCAGAAAACCGTGTGACCGAAAGAATTTGGTAAGTTTGTAATGAAATCCATTGTTAGCTCTTCCCACACCTTATTAGGGATTGGTAGTGGTTGTAATAGGCCCTTCTTTTTCTGCGTTTCATATTTCTTTTGTTGGCAAGTTGAACACATTTTAACCATGTTTTTGACATCGAGGTACACTCCCGGCCAGCAAAAAGACGCTCTCAAACGAGCCAAAGTCGGTTTTATTCCTGAATGACCTGTCTCTGGTGTGTGATGGTGCTCTTGTAGGATGGTCTTGCGCAGCTGGTGAATATCTGGTATGAATACACGCTCCTTATAGTAAAGTAAGCCATGTAGGAATTGATACGCTCTGTTTGTGTTGTTTTGAATACTCTTTTGTACCAGATTCTGACCCACTGTGTCTGTTTGATAAAACAATTTTAGGACTCTGAAGAGATCTGGGGTTGATGAGGACAAGGCTAACAAAACGGGTTCCTGAGCTGTGAATTTCCTACTCAAAGCGTCTGCGACAAGGTTCGATTTACCTGGTTTGTAAAAAATCTCAAAGTCAAAACCCTGTAATTTCGCAGTCCATTGTTGTTGTTCTGTGGTCTGAATTCGTTGGAGCAATAGGTCTCGTAGGCTCTTTTGATTTGTGTAGATATGAAATTTCTGCCCAAGAAGATACTGACGCCATTTTTTTACAGCCTCAGTGATTGCCAACATCTCCCGAACATAAACGGACGCTGCCTGCATTCTAGAACACAACTTCTTACTAAAGAATGCGATAGGGTGACCTTCTTGGGACAAGACTGCACCAATGGCGACGCCAGACGCATCTGTTTCGATAATGAAAAGCTTTGTAAAATCTGGTAGCGCCAGAACCGACATGTCAGTCATTTTGCACTTTAATTCTGTAAAGGCTTTATCAGCCTCTGTACTCCATGTGAAATTAATGGAACGTAACAAATCGGTGAGAGGAGCGGCGAGAGAGGCGTAATCTTTAACAAAACGGCGATAAAATCCGGTGAGACCTAAGAAACCGTGGAGTGTCGAGAGTGAACGTGGCGGTGGCCAGTCTAAAATTGCTTTTACTTTTTCTGAATCTGGAGCAACACCACTCGCAGAGATCACATGTCCTAAGTAATCAATCTGTGTAGCTGCAAACATACACTTAGATAACTTCACAAAAAATACACGAGTCTGTAATAACTGAAACACAATCTTTAAGTGAGTTAGATGATCACTAAAATTTGCACTGTAAATCAGAATATCATAAAAAAAACTAAAACAAAACGCCTTAAGTAAGGTCTCAACAAGTCATTCATAGCTGATTGGAAAGTAGAAGGACCGTTAGTTAAAACGAATGGCATAATTAAAAATTCATAGTGTCCGTCAAAGGTTCGAAAAGCTGTTTTATGCGTATCCTTAGATGCAACCCTGATATGGTGGTAACCTGAGCATAAGTCTAACTTAGTGAACATAGAAGCTGAACCAAGCTCATCTAACAATTCATCAATAGTTGGTATAGGAAAACAGTCTTTCACCGTTACTGCATTTAGGACTCGGTAGTCAACACAAAAATTCCATGTGCCGTCCTTTTTTTAACAAGCAAAACGGGGGATGAAAAAGGGCTAGTACTAGGCGTGATGATTCCATCATTAACATCTACTGTATCAGAATTGTCATTGAGTCTTTTTTTGAGTGAGGGTATCTATATGGTTTTACATTAATAGGGGGTGTGTTAGGTAAGAGGTTAATATGATGGTCATGTGGTCTTGGTGGGGGAAGGCCTTTGGGTTGGTGAAAAATTGTTTGAAATTCTGTGAGTAACTGTGTGATTTCAGGTGGAAGGTCTGTAGAAGGAAAGTTTCTAGTTGTGTGGTTAGGGTCTTGAGTTTGATTTGGTTTCTCAATAGTTGTCATGGTTAGTAAATGGAATGAAGCAATGGCATCTGTATGAATAAGTTGGCGTAGCTGGTGGAAAGTGGTTTGGGTAGGAGAAAAATTGGAAGTTCCTGTCAGTGTGATTGGTTTGTTTTGATGCTGGAAAGTGAGTGAGGGAATTGAAAAATCAGCTTGAATAGGTCCCAATGTGCGTAACCAAGCCATTCCTAAAACTATATCTGCCCCCTCGATCGGTAACAAATAAAAAGGAAGTGTACATGGTTTATTTTGTAATTGAATTTGAACATTGTGAAAAATTCCCTCGCATTGTAAATGTGAGCCGTTCCCCACCATTACTGAAAATTGTGTGATTGGGGTGGTCTTTAGGTTAAGATGTTGGGCAATTCGTGGTTGCATGATATTGTGTGTGCTGCCTGTATCTATCAAAATCATGACTTGTAAACCACCAATGAGTCCTTGAAACTTGAGTGTTTGGGGAGAAAACTGACCCGTTAAAGCTTGAGGGGACAATTGAAAATCAGTATCAGGAATATCCTGGTTGTTCATAGGTTCACTGACATCATTAACCTCTGTTTGAATTTCATTTGAATCCTCATCCGCTAACAATATGAAAATCTGCTAGTAGAACACTTATGTCCCGTGACAAACTTCTCATCGCAGTTAAAACAGAGCCCTTGTGCTCTTCTCTCCTGTAATTGGGCTTGGGTTAATTTCCGAATAGGAAACGATGTTTGGGGTGGGCTGGTCAATTTTTGGTTGGGTGTGCTGGTTTGATTCGGTTGGGGGACTGTTTTTGGGTACTGGCTGGGTGAAACAAAAGAGTTTGGTTTTTGGTAGTTTTGGGAAAATGGTTTTGAAAATTTGGGCTTGGATTCCTTAAGTTTGGATTCAATTAACTTAGCAAGGCCAATGGCATTTGAGATGGATGTGGGTCTATGAACAGCCAATTCATTCTGAATTTCTGGTTGCAATCCAAAAATAAAACAATTTAAAATAGCGTCTGGTGGTAACCCCACAACTTTGTTACCCAATTGCTCAAATTTTGTTTGATACTCCATAACATAACTAGTTTGTTTTAATTTGAACAATGTTGTCTGATGATTTTCATAAGTTGATGGGCCAAATCTGAGTTCTAAGGCTCTTGTGAATGAATACCAATCACTAAGCAAATGATTTTGATGCATCCATTTGAACCAACTTAAAGCATCCCCTTTCATATAAAAGGAAACTAGAGACAAACGATTTTCTGGTGGTAAGTTATAAAAACTAAAATATTGTTCAGCTTGAAATAGCCACTCCAAAGGACAAGATCCATCAAATAAAGGCAGCTCCAACTTAGGAGATCTAAATGTGGGTAAAGTGGGGAGTTGGACAAAGTTTGGTATGAAACAGATTGTAAAGGGGTGGCATTAAAATTCTTGGTAGGTGATCGGTCACCATTTCTACATAGTTTTGTTATGAATTCGGCACAAGATCATCAAGTTTGGTAACACTTTGAGTTGTTTATTAAGAGTTTTCATTGATTTCCCTTTGTTTTGTTAATTAGCTTGCATTATGTTATTTATTTTATAATCATGTCTTATTAGATGCTTTTGATCTCTCTATTTGGTGGTTGTAGGTTAATTATGGATCAGATGGAAATTTCACATGTGTTGGTGTAAAAGAAGCTGAAAATCGTGACAAGCGTATAGTATTTTGATCATAACTAGAGCTTCGTAACTCGGAATGACGCGGTTTCGGTGGCAACATTTCGCTAACAAAAAGGGCTACAACTTTGATGTTGAAGTCAAATCCAAATGTTGAAGTCAGAGGCTGACACAGGAAGCTCGTGTCAGTTGACACGGCCGTGTCAGACCTCCTGAAGAACTCTCCCCAAAGTGGCAGAAGTTGACACGGTCTGCCCGTGCCAGCTGGTGCGGACAGAAATTCTGATTTTTTTCTATTTTGATATTTTTAAAAGCACCAGGGGCATTTTGGGTGTTCTGTCTTGGACCTGAAAACCTAGAGAGATTAAAAAGTGATTTAGAGACAAGGAGAAGGCACTTTTTGCATCATGCGATAGAATTCCATAAAGAGGAGAAGATAGCTTCATCAAGGGTTTCAGAGACGGAAAGATTCAACGGTGGACACCATTGAAGATCAAAGTGTTAGAACAAGATTTGTTCTGATCAATTATCTTAGTTTTGATGATAACAATAATATGAATTTTGCTTAAGATAATATGGTACTCTAATCCATTGCAATTTCCTTTTCAGGAAATATATAAAGAGTATGCATAATTCAGCGCTCAGAAGCTTTGTCTCAAAGGGTTCAGTATGCAACATCAGAACATGGTCTGGCAAGACATCAGAAGATGGTCGAAGCAGAATCAGAACATGGGTCTATGGAAGCATCAGAAGAACATGAGATCAGAAGCACTGAAGTTCTGATGGTATCACGCTCAGAAGCACTTCAAGGTCAGAAGATCAGAAGATGCTGTGCACCAAGCTGTTTGACTGATGATATTCAAACGTTGTATTCACAAACATCAGATCAGAAGGAAGTACAAGTGGCAGGCTACGCTGGCTGACAAAAGGAACGTTAGAAGCTATTAAAGGCAACGTCAGTAGACACAGCGTGAACAAGGCTCGAGGTAGTTGACAAAAGCGTATAACATTAAATGCGATGCTGTACGGAACACGCAAAGCATTAAATGCACTCAACGGTCATCTTCTCCAACGCCTATAAATATGAAGTTCTGATGAGAAGCAAGGTTAACGAAAAAACACAATTTCTGTGAATATTAACTTGCTGAAACACTGTTCTATTCAAAGCTCAGAATCTTCATCTTCATCAAAGCTCACTACATTGCTGTTGTAATATATTAGTGAGATTAAGCTTAAACGTTAAGAGAAATATCACAGTTTGTGATTATAGCTTTTAAGAAGCAATTGTAATACTCTTAGAATTGATTACATTAAGTTGTAAGTAACTAGAGTGATCGTGTGGATCAGAATACTCTAGGAAGTCTTAGAGGTTATCTAAGCAGGTTGTAACTAGAGTGATCGTGTGGATCAGAATACTCTAGAAAGTCTTAGAGGGTATCTAAGCAGTTGTTCCTGGAGTGATCAGTGTGTGATCAGAAGACTCTGGAAGACTTAGTTGCTGACTAAGTGGAGAACCATTGTAATCCGTGCGATTAGTGGATTAAATCCTCAGTTGAGGTAAATCATCTCTGCGGGGGTGGACTGGAGTAGTTTAGTTAACAACGAACCAGGATAAAAATAACTGTGCAATTTATTTTTATCGGTCAAGTTTTTAAAGCTACACTTATTCAAACCCCCCCTTTCTAAGTGTTTTTCTATCCTTCAATTGGTATCAGAGCGCCGGTTCTAAGGTGCAAGCACTTAACCGTGTTTAGAAAAGATTCAGGAAGAGAAAAACGCTTCAGTAAAAGATGGCTGATGAAACTGCAAAGTCTACATCTACATCTGGCTCTGCTGAGCAACACAACGGTAACAATGGTTATACTAGACCGCCGGTATTTGATGGTGAAAACTTTGAATACTGGAAAGATAAACTGGAAAGTTACTTTCTTGGTCTAGATGGTGATCTATGGGATCTTCTGATGGATGGTTACAAACATCCGGTAAATGCCAGTGGCGTAAAGCTGACAAGGCAAGAAATGAGCGATGATCAGAAGAAGCTTTTCAGGAATCATCATAAATGCAGAACTGTTTTGCTGAATGCTATCTCTCATGCTGAGTATGAGAAGATATCTAACAGGGAAACGGCCTATGACATATATGAGTCCTTGAAAATGACTCATGAAGGAAATGCTCAAGTCAAGGAGACTAAAGCTCTTGCTCTAATCCAGAAATATGAAGCCTTCAAAATGGAGGATGATGAAGACATTGAAAAGATGTTTTCAAGATTTCAAACTCTTACTGCTGGATTGAGAGTTCTTGACAAGGGATACACCAAGGCTGATCACGTAAAGAAGATCATCAGAAGCTTACCCAGAAGATGGGGTCCTATGGTGACTGCATTTAAGATTGCGAAGAATCTAAATGAAGTCTCTTTGGAAGAGCTGATCAGTGCCCTGAGGAGTCATGAAATTGAACTGGATGCAAACGAGCCTCAAAAGAAAGGTAAGTCTATTGCATTAAAATCCAATATCAAGAAATGCACTAACGCTTTTCAGGCTAGAGAAGAAGATCCTGAAGAATCAGAATCCGAAGAAGAAGATGAACTGTCCTTGATCTCCAGAAGGCTAAATCAACTCTGGAAGAACAAGCAAAGGAAGTTCAGAGGCGTCAGAAGTTCAAAGAAATTTGAACATGGAGAATCTTCTGATGACAAAAGATTTGACAAGAAGAAGGTCATGTGCTATGAATGCAATGAGCCTGGACACTTCAAGAATGAATGTCCAAAACTTCAGAAGGAAAATCCCAAGAAGAAGTTTCATAAGAAGAAAGGTCTTATGGCAACCTGGGATGAGTCAGAAGATGATTCAGACTCTGAAGATGAGCAGGCTAACTGTGCGCTGATGGCGACAGAAGATGACGGATCAGAATCTACATCAGAATCAGATTCTGAAGAGATATCCTTGGCAGCAAAAAGGACAAAGCACAACATGTCGTGGTACCAGGACTCTGGATGCTCACGACACATGACAGGAAGAAGGTCTATGTTCCAAGACCTGGTGCTTAAGTCTGGAGGAGAAGTCAAGTTTGGAGGAGATCAGAAGGGCAAGATAATTGGCTCTGGAACTATAAAGTCTGGTAACTCTCCTTCCATTTCTAATGTACTTCTTGTAGAAGGATTAACACATAACCTCTTATCTATCAGTCAATTGAGTGACAATGGTTATGATATAATCTTTAATCAAAAGTCTTGCAAGGCTGTAAATCAGAAGGATGGCTCAATCCTATTTACAGGCAAGAGGAAGAACAACATTTATAAGACAGATCTGCAAGATCTTATGAGTCAGAAGGTGACTTGTCTTATGTCTGTTTCTGAAGAGCAGTGGGTCTGGCACAGAAGATTAGGTCATGCTAGTTTGAAAAAGATTTCTCAGATTAACAAACTGGATCTTGTCAGAGGACTCCCTAATCTGAAATTCAAATCAGATGCTCTTTGTGAAGCATGTCAGAAGGGCAAGTTCTCCAAACCTGCATTCAAGTCCAAGAATGTTGTTTCTACCTCAAGGCCATTAGAACTCTTGCACATTGATCTGTTTGGCCCAGTCAAAACAGCATCTGTCAGAGGGAAGAAATATGGATTAGTCATCGTAGATGATTATAGCCGCTGGACGTGGGTAAAATTCTTGAAACACAAGGATGAGTCTCATTCAGTGTTCTTTGATTTCTACATTCAGATTCAATCTGAAAAAGAGTGTAAAATCATAAAGGTTAGAAGTGATCATGGTGGTGAATTTGAGAACAGATTCTTTGAAGAGTTCTTCAAAGAAAATGGTATTGCCCATGATTTCTCTTGTCCTAGAACTCCACAGCAAAATGGAGTTGTAGAACGAAAGAATAGGACTCTGCAAGAAATGGCCAGAACCATGATCAATGAAACCAATATGGCTAAGCATTTCTGGGCAGAAGCAATAAACACTGCATGCTATATTCAGAATAGAATCTCTATCAGACCTATTCTAAATAAGACTCCTTATGAATTGTGGAAGAATATAAAGCCCAACATTTCATATTTCCATCCTTTTGGATGTGTATGCTTTATTCTGAACACTAAATATCATCTTGGTAAGTTTGATTCCAAAGCACAAAAATGTTTCCTTCTTGGATATTCTGAACGCTCAAAAGGCTACAGAGTATACAATACTGAAACATTGATTGTAGAAGAATCAATCAATATCAGGTTTGATGATAAGCTTGGTTCTGAAAAACCAAAGCAGTTTGATAATTTTGCAGATTGTGATATTGATGTATCAGAAGTTGTTGAGCCAAGAAGCAACGCATCAGAAGCAGAGCTTCTCAGAAGCAAAGAATCTGAAGATCAAGTATCAGCTTCTCTGGAGAATCTAAGCATTTCTGAAGAACCATCTGTCAGAAGATCATCCAGACTCATCTCTGGTCATTCAGAAGATGTCATTCTTGGAAAGAAGGATGATCCAATCAGAACAAGAGCATTCCTTAAGAACAATGCAGACTGTCAATTAGGTCTTGTATCTTTGATCGAGCCAACTTCTGTTGATCATGCTCTAGAAGATCCAGACTGGATAATTGCTATGCAAGAAGAACTGAATCAGTTTACAAGGAATGATGTTTGGGATCTTGTTCCTAGACCAGATGGATTCAATATAATCGGTACAAAATGGGTCTTCAGAAACAAGCTCAGTGAGAAAGGTGAAGTGGTAAGGAACAAAGCCAGACTGGTGGCTCAGGGTTACAGTCAGCAAGAAGGGATTGACTATACAGAAACCTTTGCACCAGTGGCCAGGTTAGAATCTATTCGTCTATTAATTTCATTTGCCACTCAACATAACATCACTCTCTATCAGATGGATGTTAAGAGTGCCTTCTTAAATGGTTATATAGATGAAGAAGTTTATGTCCATCAACCTCCTGGTTTTGAAGACTCTATGTCTCCTAATCATGTTTTTAAACTAAAGAAATCGTTGTATGGATTGAAACAAGCTCCCAGAGCTTGGTATGAACGCTTAAGTTCTTTCCTTCTGGATAATGGTTTCACTAGAGGAAAAGTGGACACTACTCTCTTTTGTAAAACCTTTAAAAGGGATATTTTAATTTGTCAAATATATGTAGATGATATTATTTTTGGAACATCTAATGCTACACTTGGAAAGGAGTTTGCTGAGTCTATGCAGGCTGAGTTTGAAATGAGCATGATGGGAGAACTCAAGTATTTCCTTGGAATACAAATAAATCAAACATCAGAAGGAACGTATGTTCACCAAACCAAGTATGTGAAGGAACTTCTGAAGAAGTTTAATCTTCTAGACTGCAAAGAAGCCAAAACTCCTATGCATCCAACATGCATCCTAGGTAAGGATGAGGTAAGTAAGAAGGTAGATCAGAAGTTATACAGAGGTATGATTGGATCTCTTCTATATTTGACTGCTTCTAGACCTGACATTCTGTTCAGTGTTTGTTTGTGTGCTAGATTCCAATCAGATCCTAGAGAATCTCATTTAACTGCTGTTAAGAGAATTCTAAGGTATCTGAAAGGTACTACTAATGTTGGCTTAGTTTACAGAAAATCTAAAGAATACAACTTAGTAGGATTCTGCGATGCTGACTATGCTGGAGACAGAATTGAAAGAAAGAGTACTTCAGGAAGTTGCCAATTTCTTGGAAGTCATTTGATCTCCTGGTATAGCAAGAAGCAAGCAACTATTGCTCTATCAACAACAGAAGCAGAATATGTCACTGCTGCTGGTTGCAGTACACAGATGCTCTGGATGAAGAGTCAGCTAGAAGATTATCAGATATATGAGAGTAACATTCCTATATTCTGTGATAATACTTCTGCTATATGTTTATCTAAGAATCCTATTCTTCATTCAAAAGCTAAACATATTGAGATTAAACATCATTTCATAAGGGACTATGTTCAGAAGGGTGTTCTATCTTTAAACTTTGTGGATACAGACCATCAATGGGCTGATATCTTTACAAAACCCCTGGCTGAAGATAGGTTTAAGTTCATTCTGAAGAACATCAGTATGGATTTATGCCCAGAATGAGAAGATGAGAAATTCTTATGTATGAGTATCTTCTGAAATGAAAGTGGATTATTTTTTAATCAGAAGTTCTGATTGAAATCTTTTAGAAATTATGATTCGGTTATTACTAACGTTTCATTGTCTAAGTTGATTCAGAACCTCTTTTAAAGCAAAACAGCTGTAACGTTTTATCTCGGGATGGTAAACCTGTCTTTACTGTTCATGGATAAGCGCGCGTGCAGTTGAAGGGACGCCGACCATAGGTAACTGTGCTAGTCACCTCATTTGTCTTTATTATCTCTCCTCATGTCACGTAACATTAAATGCTATCCATCATTTGTTTCATTTTATTTTCTTTCAAATACTCTTCAAATGCTTCTCCTTCCCTCTTATATTTTCTCTATTACACTCTGTCTCTGTTTTTTTCTCTTGCTCAAACAAAGTTTTTCTTTCTTTAAAAAATCCTAGTTCAAACCTAGCGTTCATCTTGAATCCTTTGTCTGGATCTCTTAATCATGCTCTAAGCCTGTTGAAGATCTATGACTCAAAGGCGGCAGATCTATGCATATCTCGGGATGGCTCTCCTAATACCTCTCAAGTCAGACCTCTTCTTTGATGTTGTTATCAACTTTCACCCAAAGACAGAAGACTTTCTTGAGTTATGGGAAGAGGTTAAGAATGATATTCTTAACTTCTATGTTAAGAGAAAGCCCCGTTTGCAACAGCAGTTCTCTGTCTGTGAACTATCCCTCTCTTCCTCTTTGGTCTCTTGAATCTCTCCTACAGTGGAGGTTCTAGTCTGGAAAGACAAGAAGACCACAGGGATTCTTGATGGGTTGACACAGAATGTGTCTTGCTAGGGTTTTGTTTTTAATTTTTGTAGTCATTTCCTCTTGGGATGACTTTTTATGTATTTGCTAGGAATGTTTCTCATCTTGTTAAACATAAGAACCTTATGTAATATCTTTTGATTATCAATGAAAAGTTTCTTTGTTTTGCATTTCATTGATTTTGTTTGTCGTTTTATACATCTGAATCTTTTGAAATATTCTTTTTGATGTTATGACAAAAAGGGGGAGAAGATAAATGATAAATGATTTGATTAATCTATCAGTTGCTGGGTAAAGCTCCCACACATTTACTAACAAGAACTGCAAGTTCTATATGGTTTAAGTGTTTTGCAGGTATAAAGAAGTGAAGAGAATCTTCAAAGCAAACACAAGAAGCAAAACTATAAGAAGCGTTATTCTGTAAAAAAGAATAAGCTTATGGAAACTGAAGCAAGGTGAGTGCTGTCAAGCTTCAGAAATCAGAAGCAAGAAAGAAGAATGATCAGAATTTCTGATAATAGAATTTGATCCAAAATTTGTCTATTTGCTCTGACAAAATTCTATTTGCTCTAATACATTATTTTAAGCCTATATGGCTCTGATACATATCATGTGTTCTAACATACATTTTATGTTCTGAATCGTTCATGCTGATTTTTGTCGTTTAGTTATTGTTCTGTAACATTTCAGGATGTAGAGATGCTCTGATGATGCTCTGGTACATTCAACAATGTTCTGATACAAATCTAGCATGAAGTGATGTTGGTAGAAATTCAAAGCTCTGAAGCTATCCGAGGGAAGCAGAAATCAGAAGCTGTGAATGTTCTAAAGATCCAGAAAACTCAAGTTCTGAAGCTGTCCTAAATGGAAGCAGAAATCAGAAGCTGTGAATGTTCTGAAGATTAAAGAAATTCAAGTTCTGAAGCTGTCCTAGATGGAAGCAGGAATCAGAAGTTGTGAATGTTCTGATGATCAAAGAAATTCAAGTTCTGAAGCTGTCCTAAATGGAAGCAGGAATCAGAAGCTATGAGTGTTCTAGGGATCTAAAGAAATTCAAGTTCTGAAGCTGTCCAATGGAAGCAGAAGTCAGAAGCTATGAATTCTCTGAAGACAGAAGCTTATGTGATTGTCTCTACCGAAATAATCAGGGAAGTCTTTTATTAAAGTTCTTCGAGTATTTATTTCAGGGGGAGATTATTTATCTCAGGGGGAGACATATTCACATGCTTATGCTATAGCTGTGTAATTTGTCTTTTGCCGACTGCTCTTTCTGATCGCAAATTCATATCATTTATATATGTTTTTGTCATCATCAAAAAGGGGGAGATTGTTAGAACAAGATTTGTTCTGATCAATTATCTTAGTTTTGATGATAACAATAATATGAATTTTGCTTAAGATAATATGGTACTCTAATCCATTGCAATTTCCTTTTCAGGAAATATATAAAGAGTATGCATAATTCAGCGCTCAGAAGCTTTGTCTCAAAGGGTTCAGCATGCAACATCAGAACATGGTCTGGCAAGACATCAGAAGATGGTCGAAGCAGAATCAGAACATGGGTCTATGGAAGCATCAGAAGAACATGAGATCATAAGCACTGAAGTTCTGATGGTATCACGCTCAGAAGCACTTCAAGGTCAGAAGATCAGAAGATGCTGTGCACCAAGCTGTTTGACTCTGATGATATTCAAACGTTGTATTCACAAACATCAGATCAGAAGGAAGTACAAGTGGCAGGCTACGCTGACTGACAAAAGGAACGTTAGAAGCTATTAAAGGCAACGTCAGTAGACACAGCGTGAACAAGGCTCGAGGTAGTTGACAAAAGCGTATAACATTAAATGCGATGCTGTACGGAACACGCAAAGCATTAAATGCACTCAACGGTCATCTTCTCCAACGCCTATAAATATGAAGTTCTGATGAGAAGCAAGGTTAATGAAAAAACACAATTTCTGTGAATATTAACTTGCTGAAACACTGTTCTATTCAAAGCTCAGAATCTTCATCTTCATCAAAGCTCACTACATTGCTGTTGTAATATATTAGTGAGATTAAGCTTAAACGTTAAGAGAAATATCACAGTTTGTGATTATAGCTTTTAAGAAGCAATTGTAATACTCTTAGAATTGATTACATTAAGTTGTAAGTAACTAGAGTGATCGTGTGGATCAGAATACTCTAGGAAGTCTTAGAGGTTATCTAAGCAGGTTGTAACTAGAGTGATCGTGTGGATCAGAATACTCTAGAAAGTCTTAGAGGGTATCTAAGCAGTTGTTCCTGGAGTGATCAGTGTGTGATCAGAAGACTCTGGAAGACTTAGTTGCTGACTAAGTGGAGAACCATTGTAATCCGTGCGATTAGTGGATTAAATCCTCAGTTGAGGTAAATCATCTCTGCGGGGGTGGACTGGAGTAGTTTAGTTAACAACGAACCAGGATAAAAATAACTGTGCAATTTATTTTTATCGGTCAAGTTTTTAAAGCTACACTTATTCAACCCCCCCCCCCCCCTTTTCTAAGTGTTTTTCTATCCTTCACAAAGTTCCCAATTATCTTTGTAATGTCTAAATTCTTTGCTTTGTGTTTCTTGAATATTATGAGAGGCTAAACCCCCCAATGCTAGGGGGTGTCCCTGATTTGATCTGTGATAACTCTGGATTTGGTATTTCGTTAATCAAATGTTTGTATTATTCAATTCGATTGTATAATGTTTTTAATGCTTTCTTTATCGGATCAATAAGGATTGTTTTGTGGTTAACAATTTGTAGGACTACAATTGTTAAAGTTTGTATACAATTGAACCTTATAGTTATCACCTAGGACTAGGGATACCGTAAGGTTATTTAGAAATTCTTGATTAATCACAGTTTTGGTTTTCTCCTATGTCTCTAAGGACTTAGGTAATAGGATTATAAACCAAAAGGTTTTCACTAAGGACTTAGGAAAACATCCTTAAGAATAAATAATTGAATTCCATGAACTTGTTAAAGAGATCTTAATCCAGAGGAGTTATAGAGTAAATCACACACCTTACCTTGGCATTATTCTCAGATTATAAAAAACTCAACTTTAATTTCAGCTTATTTGTATTATTTCAATTTATTTCATTGATAATCAAAATCACCGCTATGCTCTTTTATTTAATTGACTTATTATAATAACTTATATTTCTGATAAGTGCCAAAATGTACTTATTTTGTGTATGTAAATAGTGGCACTTATCGATACTTTTGTTAATACTGTTTGAATAATTCCCCGTTTTGTGTATAAATACGTATACTTTGTGAATAATTGTATTTTCATATACTTTTATACCATTTGATAGTTTTTCCTTTGTTTTTATAGGTATTCATGCTTATTGAAGCCTTGAGGAATAAAGTGTCAAAGGCACGACTTCGGCTTCTCAGTTTTGGTGCAAGCCCGCTTAGCCACCATCAAGCGGACTTCCAAAGGTTGGTATGGTGGTAGAAGGGATCCATTACTGTATTGTTGATCAAGTGTGATCATACTATAAATTGTGTAATTGTATTACTCGGTTGTTGAGCGTATTGTATAGGTTGTACCTCAATGTTCTGTTGTTGTTAACCTTTTGGAGATATAGCGAGTGGTATATTTTTGGATAGCCAAATGCGACGTAAGAACTGGGATTTGAATGTATGAAACATGTTTCCTGTTGGTTATGTCAGATGGAATTTTGGGGATTGACTGATGGTAATGTTAATTGAGAGCTGGAGACTCAGGTAAAGGACTCTTATACGAGCTGGTTACTTGAGGTATGTTTTCGAGGACGAAAACTCTTTTAGTGGGGGAGAGTTGTAACACCCCATATTTTCTAATTTTAATTTAATCGGAAATTAAATTATTATTTAGAATTATTTGGTATTTTGTTGAATTATTGGAGAATTATGGATTAAGGGCCATTGGGCTGGAATGGTGAGATTAGTAGTATGGGGGTGCTAAGTGAGTAAGCCCGTTACTAATTATTTTATGTTTTCATAAAATAAAGGAAATAAGGAAAATTGGGAAAAAGGAACGTGAAAAGCAGAGCAGAGGATATGAGAGATTGGAAAGCTGATACGTGAAAGAGGAACAAAAGAGGAAGAGGGCTAATCAAGATCTTTGGCTAAGGTAAGGGGGGACTCTTCCGGTTAATATCTTTTATCGTATCATAGATAATAGGACTGATTTAGATGCATTATTTGTGTCAATTGGTTATATGATGGATTGGGGTTTTGGGATGATTTTGAAGGGAATTGTATGATTTGATGAATTGTATGATTATATGATTGTTATGATGATTAAATGATCCTCTTTGTGTGTTATATTTGTGTTATAACATGTATGTGGCTGGTATGGTGGTAATTGAGGTTCATGACATAACTTGGTTTGGGTTTTGGGGATTTTGGGGTAAATCCCGTAATGCTGTCAATTGCGATGAAAGTTGTGACTTTTGCCAGTTCGCGCCGCGAAGGTAGGTGCGCGCCGCGAAGGCGTAGTGATTTTCTCGTTCCGCGCCGCGAACCTGTGTTTGCGCCGCGAAGGCGTGTTTTCTATTCGTTACGCGCTGCGGACTGGGTGTGGCGCCGCGTGCTGTAGCGGTAATTGTTTTCTTGTAAAAAGTTAAAAATGTGTAACTTTCAAACCGTAAGTCCGTTTTAGACGCCGTTTTGGACGTTGTTCCTTAAATTGAATGTTCTACCATATGAAATAAATAAAACAACAATAACTTGATTTTATTTTGAAAAGTACCATTTTCTCCAAATGTGGTTTATTCTAGTTTTGCATAGTTGAAGAGATGCAATGACTGTTGTTTGCATAATTGAATATGTGCAATGATGTGTGTTGTGATAATGTGGTTGCTTCTGCTTGTTATGTAAATGGATGTTGTTCATGGTAAATGTGATTATCATGTGTTTTGATGAATGGTGATGTAAATACTCTGTTTTTATTGGGTTGATTTGTGGTACTTAGTACACGATTGCGAGAGGTGTCATTGTTGTTGTACTGAATGGCGGATGTTCTATCTGTTATGATGTCGTGGTGGTAATTGATGTTTGATATACATATATTGTTGAGGTAAAATATGTATTTTATTATGGTTGAGAAATAGCATAATTGTGTGTGTGGCTATTGATTATTGTGTTGGTTGATGATTATGACATTTGGATGGTTTATGTGGATGATGAGCATGTTATGGTTGATACATGCATTTCATAATCATTATGTGGCTGATCCTTGACGATAGTGGATCAGTGGTAGCTAATTCCCATTGTGTGGAATTAGTGAGTGGGTGTTGCCGTATCCTTGACGATGGTGGATCGGTGAGTTGGGTTATCCCAGATTTTGGTACCACATGCATATAGTTGCATTTGCATTAGGCTACTTGTGTTATTATAACATGAATGGAAGATTGTCCAATGTTATAATATGTGATGATTGTGTAATGGTTATGATTTGTTTGGATGAATTATGGTGTTGTCTCTTGGTAATGTATTCTATTTGTTGTTGTGTGTTGATGAGTACTTCCTGACAATCTGAATATAATGAAATTGGATGAATAATGTGACTATGATGTGTTATTGTTTATGATTCGATAACATTTGTTAATTGTGAATGAGACTCACCCTTACTGTTGATATTTTCAGATTGAGGATAGCGGCTTTTGGCTCGGTGAGGATTAACTCATGAGTCAGTTTGTTTAGTATAGCGTCGGTGTCATGCTCTGATATTGTAACAATGGGGGAACGCTAGCTTAGATTTGATGATGATACTCTATGTTGTTGTTATTGGAGTAATTTTGTGAGATATTGCATAGATGATGTTATGCTTATCTGTTGATTAAGGTTCCGCTGTATAGAAACATGATTTTGTTAAATGGATGGTTTGCCCCTAAGTGAAGCATGACAATTGATTTATGATAATTTGTTTTAAATTGAATTGTGGCACCCTTGTTTTCATGTTTTACTCTGAATTATTTTATTAATTTCCGCGGGGTTTAGAAGGGTGTTACAATAGTGGTATCAGAGCAGATCGGTCCGTTCGGCCAATTGTCGAGTCAGTTGAGTTGCACGACGGTTGAATACTGTCGGCATATTATCCCTTGGTACGCGACATGTGAGTGAATCACTGTCGGTACTTTGTTGTTTGTTGTGGAAGTTGGTTTGAAACAAGTGGGTGAGAAGTTTCGCTTCTCAGTTATGTTTCATTTGTAAGATGATTGATTCAGTCGGCTGTTGTTGGCAACAGTGCAAGCATTGTTGGAGTTGTTGTTTTCCGAATCGAAGGTGACTTGGAATTAAGACTTGGCTGGTAATTAAGTTGGAGAATCTTGAAGGAGGATGATTATATGCAATTGATGATTATTTGTAGGAGAGGAAAATTAGAAAGTTGCAATGTATCAGCTCTGCTGGTGTGCTGCGAAGTTGTCAGTTGTGTAGCCTTACACCTCGGAAGAGAGTCAGCTGCAAGTTGCAAAGAGGATTGATGTTGTAATGTTTCAGAAATCGCACTTCGGCGATAGGATGTGTTGCTCAAGTCATAATAATGTTTGGAAGTGAAGAGATACGATAAGGGGCTGTTTGGAATGTGATAGAGTTGAAGAGAATGAGTTTTGGAGAAAGATTTTCGTAAGCAAAACGCAGGAAAATTGCTGAATAGCTGCGGAACTTCGAAAATTCATAACTGGAGTTCTGGACTTCCGAATTGAGTTCCGTTTGAAGCGTCAGAAAGCTAACGAGATGAACTTTGTTATAAAAATGGTTGCAGCAGCTGTAACATAATTAATTGTGACAGGATGACGTTGGAAGGAGGCGAAGTTACGGTTACTCTTGTTCTTATAACTAGACTTGTTTATTGGTACTGCACGGGATGTCAGTGTCAGTGTTGAATGGATCGAAGGAATAATTAGAAGGTTTGTTGAGGAGTAATTTTAAGAATTGAATTTACCAATTGAGGAGTTTTGGATATATCGTATAGAGTGTCGCTGCATGATGTCAGTGTTGCATTTTCGGGCAATGATTGGAAAATTCATATCTTGAGTTCCGAGTGTCGGATTAATGTGTCGTTTGAACCTATGAAGAGGAGAGATTATATTATACATTATGGGAGAGTTATAAATACAGTAGAGGTGATCCTATGAGAAGATATTCTGAATTCAGTTAAGGAAGCGTGAAATTTGTTGAATAGGAATGCCTATTACCGTGATTATTCGAAACGAAGTTGAGTAAGACATGTTGTTGATGAATAAGTCGATGAGATATTCGATAATAAAGATGATTTGAGTACCGATGGATTTTAGTGAGGATTGAATTAGTAGCAAAGATGGAATAAACTTTAGAACTCTTGGAATCGTATTTGTGATGGCAAAGTGACGATAAGTATAAAGGAAGAATTTTAGAGGATTTCTGACACCTATTGAATGTGAGGAAGACTTGTTGAGATTTCGAGTGGAAATGATATTGGGATGTGAAAGACGTCACAGGATTGGGAGTAAAACCACGAGTTATGAATGTTGTCTTGGTCTTGCAGGTTAATTGTATTGTTTAAGATTCAAAGTGTTTTGTGATTATAAGAGTTGAAGTACCTCTTTGATCAGAAATGGCTTAATATGAGGCAGTAGAGATGATTAGAGTATATTTTTTTTTAGGATTAGTATTTTGGTTTGAATTACTATCCTAATGAGGAAAATGTTGTGCTATTGTGTTGCGTAAGAAGTCTTAAAAATGTCGGTGCTAATGATGAATGAGTTGGATTTAATTGGACAATTTTGAGACTTGAGTTTGTATGTGAAGGCACTTCTAATAGTGTTAGCTTGGGTATGCTAAAGATGACTAGTGGTATTCTTCACGAGATTAGAAAAGGTCAGGAAGGTGACGTTTAGTTGATCGATAGGTTGACTTTGAATTACCAAGGTAAAGGCGGTGAATTCATAATCGACGAGAACGGTGTAATGAGGTTGAGTGATTGGATTTGTGTAACTGATGTTTTGAGCTTCGGAAGAATATTCTAGAAGAAGGACACTATAGTGAATTATTGAACTATGACGATGTTAATGAGTTCGAGTGCAAACCCGGAAAGGACACTGTTATGTAGTAACAACGGTTTATGCTTAAATATGATTTTTAACTATCTATTGACAAATTGAGGACTTGATCATCCTTAATCTCTTGTTGGTAGTAGACGGAAATCATATAAATGAAATGAACTTGTTTTGTTACCTTAATGGTATAAGATGTGATGAATACTAAGCCGTGAAGAATAATCACTCACTATGTTGTGTGGACTTATGAAGAGGTGAATATGGAAGAGTGCGACATGATGGGCAAATGACTTAAGACGGGTAATCAGAGTCGCGCAGCGAAAATACGATGTGGAGTAGTGTTATGAGTACTACTTATGGGAAGTAAGGAATTAATATGTCGGAAGCCTACATAGAGAATATGTATTGATCTATATGTTGGATTTAGAATCCAGTGGATGTAAGGATGTCGTGTCGAAGAATTATAACTCTTTTGAATAATTTCCGAGATGATGAATATGTCATTACGGTTGTACGTAGTTAACGAGTATGTATTCGGCGAAATTAAAACGAAGGATTGATAATATATGATGCTGTAATAATTTTGTGCTGTTATTGAGGTGATATTGTAAATTCCATATATAATGAGGAATTACACTCTACGAAGGACGGAGTTGATTTGATTCTTAGTAGAGAGCGTGACTTAGTTGAGCTATTTTGTAAGCGATGGTATATTGAGGCTGATGAGTGTGTACTTGTTCTGATGGTTAGGATGTTTAAATAGAGGAAGTAAATCAGGAATTAGTTTCGTTGGATGCGAGTAAGGATTGCTAAATGGTAGATTAGTACCATGAATGATGAAGAATGATTCTTGAAACGAATGAGTAAAGAGAGTCGGAATCGGGTAAAACTCAGAAATCTATTTGGTATAGATGATTGTGATGAGTAGTCAGAGTAGTGCGGAAAAAGTGGAATGTAACGTGTTGGATAATTACTGGTGTGACTTAAGAGGAGTCAGATAATTGGAATTCAATGGTATAGGAATATGAGTATTGAGTTTCTTGAAGGAAGCGGTTGGTGAAAAGTGTAAGTATTACCTTATCGCTCAGATGGAAAAGCGTGTCTAAGGTTGGTATGTTCGGTAGAAGGGATCCATTATTGTATTGTTGATCAAGTGTGTTCATACTATAAATTGTGTAATTGTATTACTCGGTTGTTGAGCGTATTGTATAGGTTGTACCTCAATGTTCTATTGTTGTTAACCTTTTGGAGATATAGCGAGTGGTATATTTTTGGATAGCCAAATGCGACGTAAGAACTGGGATTTGAATGTATGAAACATGTTTCCTGTTGGTTATGTCAGATGGATTTTTGGGGATTGACTGATGGTAATGTTAATTGAGAGCTGGAGACTCAGGTAAAGGACTCTTATACGAGCTGGTTACTTGAGGTATGTTTTCGAGGACGAAAACTCTTTTAGTGGGGGAGAGTTGTAACACCCCATATTTTCTAATTTTAATTTAATCGGAAATTAAATTATTATTTAGAATTATTTGGTATTTTGTTGAATTATTGGAGAATTATGGATTAAGGGCCATTGGG
Organism: Vicia villosa; assembly: GCF_029867415.1. Taxonomy (NCBI): domain Eukaryota; kingdom Viridiplantae; phylum Streptophyta; class Magnoliopsida; order Fabales; family Fabaceae; genus Vicia; species Vicia villosa. Next base: position 36,621,406 of record NC_081183.1, on the reverse strand, counting down.
CTGGAATGGTGAGATTAGTAGTATGGGGGTGCTAAGTGAGTAAGCCCGTTACTAATTATTTTATGTTTTCATAAAATAAAGGAAATAAGGAAAATTGGGAAAAAGGAAAAAGGAACGTGAAAAGCATAGCAGAGGATATGAGAGATTGGAAAGCTGATACGTGAAAGAGGAACAGAAGAGGAAGAGGGCTAATCAAGATCTTTGGCTAAGGTAAGGGGGGACTCTTCCGGTTAATATCTTTTATCGTATCATAGATAATAAGACTGATTTAGATGCATTATTTGTGTCAATTGGTTATATGATGGATTGGGGTTTTGGGATGATTTTGAAGGGAATTGTATGATTTGATGAATTGTATGATTATATGATTGTTATGATGATTAAATGATCCTCTTTGTGTGTTATATTTGTGTTATAACATGTATGTGGCTGATATGGTGGTAATTGAGGTTCATGACATAACTTGGTTTGGGTTTTGGGGATTTTGGGGTAAATCCCGTAATGCTGTCAATTGCGATGAAAGTTGTGACTTTTGCCAGTTCGCGCTGCGAAGGTAGGTGCGCGTCGCGAAGGCGTAGTGATTTTCTCGTTCCGCGCCGCGAACCTGTGTTTGCGCCGCGAAGGCGTGTTTTCTATTCGTTATGCGCTGCGGACTGGGTGTGGCGCCGCGTGCTATAGCGGTAATTGTTTTCTTGTAAAAAGTTAAAGATGTGTAACTTTCAAACCGTAAGTCCGTTTTAGACGCCGTTTTGGACGTTGTTCCTTAAATTGAATGCTCTACCATATGAAATAAATAAAACAACAATAACTTGATTTTATTTTGAAAAGTACCGTTTTCTCCAAATGTGGTTTATTCTAGTTTTGCATAGTTGATGAGATGCAATGACTGTTGTTTGCATAATTGAATATGTGCAATGATGTGTGTTGTGATAATGTGGTTGCTTCTGCTTGTTATGTAAATGGATGTTGTTCATGGTAAATGTGATTATCATGTGTTTTGATGAATGGTGATGTAAATACTCTGTTTTTATTGGGTTGATTTGTGGTACTTAGTACACGATTGCGAGAGGTGTCATTGTTGTTGCACTGAATGGCGAATGTTCTATCTGTTATGATGTCGTGGTGGTAATTGATGTTTGATATACATATATTGTTGAGGTAAAATATGTATTTTATTATTGTTGAGAAATAGCATAATTGTGTGTGTGGCTATTGATTATTGTGTTGGTTGATGATTATGACATTTGGATGGTTTATGTGGATGATGAGCATGTTATGGTTGATACATGCATTTCATAATCATTATGTGGCTGATCCTTGACGATGGTGGATCAGTGGTAGCTAATTCCCATTGTGTGGAATTAGTGAGTGGGTGTTGCCGTATCCTTGACGATGGTGGATCGGTGAGTTGGGTTATCCCAGATTTTGGTACCACATGCATATAGTTGCATTTGCATTAGGCTACTTGTGTTATTATAACATGAATGGAAGATTGTCCAATGTTATAATATGTGATGATTGTGTAATGGTTATGATTTGTTTGGATGAATTATGGTGTTGTCTCTTGGTAATGTATTCTATTTGTTGTTGTGTGTTGATGAGTACTTCCTGACAATCTGAATATAATGAAATTGGATGAATAATGTGACTATGATGTGTTATTGTTTATGATTCGATAACATTTGTTAATTGTGAATGAGACTCACCCTTACTGTTGATATTTTCAGATTGAGGATAGCGACTTTTGTCTCGGTGAGGATTAACTCATGAGTCAGTTTGTTTAGTATAGCGTCGGTGTCATGCTCTGATATTGTAACACTGGGGGAACGCTAGCTTAGATTTGATGATGATACTCTATGTTGTTGTTATTGGAGTAATTTTGTGAGATATTGCATAGATGATGTTATGCTTATCTGTTGATTAAGGTTCCGCTGTATAGAAACATGATTTTGTTAAATGGATGGTTTGCCCCTAAGTGAAGCATGACAATTGATTTATGATAATTTGTTTTAAATTGAATTGTGGCACCCTTGTTTTCAAGTTTTACTCTGAATTATTTTATTAATTTCCGCGGGGTTTAGAAGGGTGTTACAGCTCCAGCGGAGCAAATCAGAGTCTGGATGCAATTTTGAGTCCGCTGAGCGGAGGGGGTGCACTAAGCGGACCTGCTAAGACAACAGCTCGTTAAAAGGGGCAAAAATCACATTTTTAGGTTATGGTTTGGGTATTTTTGAGTCCCAACACCATCAACTTCATTCTTAGAGTAGAATTGGCTTAGAAAACAACTTCAGAGGTTGCATAAGGATGATCGGGGGTGGATTGAGCGTCGAACGGAGCTGACAAACCGGGAGATTTTCGGTTCATTTCTCTTCTTCTTTGTGTATTTCTCTTTGGTTGGGTTTGTTTGTATATTTACTTGAATCTTATGTATATTTACCGATTATAATGTTATATTTAACTTGCTTTACAAATATGTGTTGATGTTATTCTAGATTTTTGCTCTATGCTGGGGATTTGGGGTGCTTTAGAGATAAACTTCTTGAATCCTTATCTAGGATGATAATCTGTTGGTTCTGAACTCTAGAGATAGATTTAGAGCTACCATTCACTGTGGGTATCTGTACGTAATGCTTTCAGGTTTGAGCGGCGCGCGAGAGATCGCCGACGCGAGAATACGGATGTTCTCGTGACTTCGCGTTAGAGATAACCTTAGTTGTGAGATGATCTCGTTTGTTCTCCAGAGATGGACGCTTACGTGAGAGATACGTGATGACATAGATGAGTATCGTAGATTGAGTATAACGGGTTGGTAAGTGTATGTTTGTGAAGAGTTAATATATTTACATTCCTGATAAGTTATTTCTCTTCTAAGAATGTGTTTATTCTTTTCCTGTCTATATCTTTGTTTACTTTTAGCTCATTCAATCCAAAGTTCGAAACCGTAGAAACTGTTGAATGGCATCTCTCTATCTCTGAGGACGATAATTCCCGGATCAATATCTCCAAATCTTTTTTGTTGCTTGCCCTATACTGCATTCAACAAATGGCGCCGTTGCCGGGGATGGTTGCTTGAATTGCATTGCAATAGTTTATATGGTTTTGAGCTTTGTATATAACGTATATATTGTATAGTTTCACGTGTATATATTTACTTGTACATGTTTACTTTTTTATGTTCACCATATAGTTACTTGTATATGTTTGCATACAAGTATACTTTGTTGGTGAAACACGTTGAGACCGGACCAGTTCGTTATTCAAAATCTTCACTTTTCAACTTGTGAATCCAACATTCACCAATTTTCTCTTTTTGTATGATAATAATTGTATTTGTTCTATACTTGTATATATGTGTTTGTTTGTGTATATAGTTGTATATTTTCGTTTTTATGTTCGTATAATCGTTCTATATATTTGTACCCGTAACGTTTGTTGAGTGCTTTGGTTAGGACACTTTCTTTAGGCTTGTGCGGTGAGACGTCACCATGGCATGATTGGAGGAAGCTACTTTCCAAACACCGAAACAATAAAGGCGTCGAGCTAACGACGTAAGACAAGCGCTTGTTAGGAGGCACCCCAACGGTTGTAAATGTTGTTTATATTTAGGATTAAGAAGTATTTAGGTGAAGTGGAGGAAAATTGGAACAGCTGTTTCTGTTCTAATTTTTTTGGTTTTTCTGTCATCCGCTAAGCGAGCCTAGCTCCGCTAAGCGATGACAGTAAAATTTTGTTTTCTTGCTTTGTACCAGTGGGGTTCCTATTCCACTTGGTTCACTCATTTTTCCCACTTTCACCAAGGCTAGTTAGTAGTATATAATAGTTTTGTTTTTCTAATTCTTTTATTGGTTGTTTGTACTCAAATTTTGTCGGTAATTCAAAGATTTTTTAGGTGATTTTCCAAAGCTTGAGTGTTTCAACTTGCGGATGTATGGTAGGATATTGTTTTTGGCGTTGTATCATTCAAGGTATTCATTTATCGCTTTCTATAACATAACATGTTTAGGAAACTTTTCATTTGTACAATTACCATACCATTCATTCTTTTGCATTACTTGCTTGTTGATTGAATCACTTTAGTTCCTAAACCATAAATGTGAAGAAGCTTTCCATTGTTTACATATGTTGGATGCCACAATCGTTGTTTTAACTGGATTTTATTATGCTTAATCTTTTGTTTATGTTGATTTTATGAAAGCATGAAAAGGATCAAGGCATTTTGTTTCATTTTGAGCACAACCACCATAACCAAATAGTCAATTCACCTTGTGAGTGTGTGATCATTTGTTAACCCTTTTGAGCTTTTTGTCAATGTCCATGTTGTTTTTGCTAAATGCTTATCTTTGAGTGTTTAGTTGTCATTTTTGCATGGATGATTGATTCTTTGTTTTCTTGAACCCTCAACCATGATTTTTGGTATGAATTTTTACCTTTCCTTAGAAAGTAGGGAGTATTCATATGATGGTGTGGTTGAATTCAAGTTGGGGAGAGAAATGGTTGTGTACTTATTTGGTTGTTGCTATGAGTTTGAAAAGAAAGAAAAAGAAAAAAAAGTGAAAAGAAAAGAAAAAAGCAAAAAAGTTTTGAAAAACAAAAAGAAAAGAGAAGTGAATAATTGTGCTAATAAGTATTGTGATTGGTTTGAGAAACTTGTGGTTAAGGAAGAGCTTTAATCGAGATTTTGTTGTTTGAATCTTTGGTGGATTGATCACTCCCTTAGGTTTAGGCAAGTTTTTGTTTCGATTAGCCTTAGGACATATCCCTTGTTTGTTAACCAAGCCACATTACAACCTTGAAAATTCCTTGTGATTCTTGCTTTTGTATATTCAATGTGATTTTTGGATGAATGCATAATTTAATCTTTTGTTTGCAAGATTGTTGGATGAGTGTTAAAAGTCATTCACCTTTGTATGTTCTTCGTCCATTGATAAAATTTTGCTAGGCGTGATTCATGAGATACCTTGTATTGTGTTAGAATGTTTTATATGCTTTTTGTGCTTAGGATTCGTTTCATTTACATGTTGTCGTTGTAGTATAGTGGTAAGTATTTACTTTGTTTATACGTTTTTGTATTGAGCCATACATTTGTTTTTGGTTTTCAAAACTTGTTGATTCACAATTCTTTGGTTTATTACTTTCAACTCTTTGATTTATTTGACATTGTTTGAGGACAAACAAAGTTTCAAGTTGGGGAGAGTTTGATAAGTGCCAAAATGTACTTATTTTGTGTATGTAAATAGTGGCACTTATCGATACTTTTGTTAATACCGTTTGAATAATTCCCCGTTTTGTGTATAAATACGTGTACGTTGTGAATAATTGTATTTTCATATACTTTTATACCATTTGATAGTTTTTCCTTTGTTTTTATAGGTATTCATGCTTATTGGAGCCTTGAGGAATAAAGTGTCAAAGGCACGACTTCGATTTCGCAGTTTTGGTGCAAGCCCGCTTAGCCACCATCAAGCGGACTTCCAAAGACTCAAAATAAGGATGAACAAAATCATCATTTTGGTTTCCATTCATTCATTATTGGATAGAGCATTGAATAAGCTTTCCAACGCTTCGAACCGGACGCAATTCGGAGTTACGGTTCTCAACTTATGGCGAAAACAAGATTTCACTTTTGCTGTCAGTCCGCTGAGCGGAGGGGGTCCGCTGAGCGGAGTTCCAGCGGAGCAAATCAGAGTCTGGATGCAATTTTGAGTCCGCTGAGCGGAGGGGGTCCGCTAAGCGGACCTGCTAAGACAACAGCTCGTTAAAAGGGGCAAAAATCACATTTTTAGGTTATGGTTTGGGTATTTTTAAGTCCCAACACCATCAACTTCATTCTTAGAGTAGAATTGGCTTAGAAAACAACTTCGGAGGTTGCATAAGGATGATCGGGGGTGGATTGAGCGTCGAATGGAGCTGACAAACTGGGAGATTTTCGGTTCATTTCTCTTCTTCTTTGTGTATTTCTCTTTGGTTGGGTTTGTTTGTATATTTACTTGAATCTTGTGTATATTTACCGATTATAATGTTATATTTAACTTGCTTTACAAATCTGTGTTGATGTTATTCTGGATTTTTGCTCTATGCTGGGGATTTGGGGTGCTTTAGAGATAAACTTCTTGAATCCTTATCTAGGATGATAATCTGTTGGTTCTGAACTCTAGAGATAGATTTAGAGCTACCATTCACTGTGGGTATCTGTACGTAATGCTTTCGTGTTTGAGCGGCGCGCGAGAGATTGCCGACGCGAGAATACGGATGTTCTCGCGACTTCGTGTTAGAGATAACCTTAGTTGTGAGATGATCTCGTTTGTGCTCCAGAGATGGACGCTTATGTGAGAGATACGTGATGACATAGATGAGTATCGTAGGTTGAGTATAACGGGTTGGTAAGTGTATGTTTGTGAAGAGTGAATATATTTACATTCCTGATAAGTTATTTCTCTTCTAAGAATGTGTTTATTCTTTTCCCGTCTATATCTTTGTTTACTTTTAGCTCATTCAATCCAAAGTTCGAAACCGTAGAAACTGTTGAATGGCATCTCTCCATCTCTGAGGACGATAATTCCCGGATCAATATTTCCAAATCTTTTTTGTTGCTTGCCCTATACTGCATTCAACAATTTCCTACGCAGTCCTCGAGATCGATACTTGGGGTAAAACCCATTATAACTACATCGGTGAAAATAGTACACTTGCTATTTTTCCGATCAAGTTTTTGGCGCCGTTGCTGGGGATTGCAAAAATATAAGTGATTAATAAGTCAATTGAAATTTTGTTGCTCTGCAGCTAAAATTTTATTTTTCTGCAATTTTTATTTTGTTTTTATTTTATTTTTGCTCTCAACTAATCATTGTCTAATCTTGTATGCGAGGTAAGGCCTCAGGAGAATTTCTTTTTGACGCAGAACCTGAAAGATCATTGCGAGCACGACTTCGAGAAACTAAGCAAAAAAGACTGGCATCAAAAGAAGAATCAACCATAGTTTCAAAATCGGAAAATGAAGAAACACTATCCAGCCCATCCGAGCAGTCAGATTCAGAATCTGAAACTATGGCAGCTGATCTGCCTCCCGCGGAAAGACTTTTAGGTGATTATGGAAGAGCTAATGCACCACTTGGCCGAATGACAATAGTAAATCAACCGGTCAATGTGGCACATTTCCAATTACATCCTTCTACTATCCGCCAGTTGGAGAGCAAGCCCTTTTCAGGAAGAATCAACGAAGATGCGAATAAGCATCTACAAATATTCCTCACCACCACAACATCATTGAAGATAGAAGGCCATTCTGAAGAAGCCAAGAGACTTGTGCTGTTTCCATTCACTTTATCTGAGGATGCGGAAGAGTGGTTTTACTAACTTCCAGCTGGGAGTATCACGACATGGCAAGAGATGGAAAATGCTTTCCTTAATGAGTATTTCCCTGCTTCAGTTTTCATTCGAAAAAGATATGACATTGTCAATTTCAAACAGAAAGAAGGGGAATCACTTGGAGATGCATATAAGAGGTTTAAGAGATGTTTGGTTGCATGTCCCACTCATAACATGGATCCAACCGAGCAAACGTAAAATTTTGTGAATGGTCTACGAGTCAAGACAAAACAACTTATAGACACTGCTGCCGATGGCTCAACTAATTTCTCAACAGCCACTGGTATCAAGAGGATCATAGAAGCAATTGCCGCTAATGAGCATATTGTTAGCAGATTTCGTTTGGCAAGAATATCTTTCGAAGGTTGAAATTCGAAGGAAGATGGTTACTGATGACCATCTTTTGAGATAAAAAATGGCTACTGATGGCCATGTTCGAGGATGTTGGTTTAAGTTGGAATGGAGATAGTTCGTATTGAAGCTAAGTTCGAAAAGAATTATCTTTGGGGACTTAAACGTTTTGCGAGATATGCAAAGTACTGAAGCTTAGCGTATTTTCGTGGTATTATTGATTCTGATTACTTTGCCACGCGTCGAAAGAGGATTCAGGCGGGATGATTTGAATTTCGAAGTAGTTTATGTAACCGCACGAAGACAGATGGCATCCCTGGATTTTCTGCGGGTAACGTGGCATTAGATTAGTGTAGGACCGTTAGGGTCGAAACTAGTATAAATAAGGGTCTTAATGTTAGGATTCCGGGTGTTCATTTTGTACAAATCAGTCACATATTGCTCAAGTATCAAGTGTTTAGAGAACGAGTTTCGCTGAGAAATGTACATATGACACCAATACCATTTTAAATACCTTTATATCTTTCGTTATTCAAGTATCTTCTGATATTATTGCATTTCGTTTACTTTATGTCATTTACATTCCTGCACTATTTACTTTCATTCTATTTAGTTTCAAAGCATTTAAGTTTCTACACTTTAATATTCTTGCACTTTACAGCTTTGTCTTATATTTTATCTTTATCTTATCTTTCGCTGATGTTGTATTTACGTGTATAACAAGGTGATTGTTAATCTTTATTTCTTTGATTAAGTATTTCTTATTTCGAGACAAGACAACCATAGACATGATTCGAACTATCATGAGTAACAACCTTTTTGACTATGTCCTAGGATCAATCTAGTCGATTCTGCGAGTAACCAAATCGTATTTATTATAGTTTGGAAGACTAGCGGTTGTTTACCGGAAATCACCGTAAACAAATTGGCACACCTGGTGGGACTGTGTCAAACAGATTGTTATTAATTGATTGTTTTTGTTTTCTCTAGAAAATATCAAGACCCTGTATGAACCTTAGGAACGGTAAATTAACCAACAGTGCACAACCGATTCCTAAACGAAGGTACAACAAGAAAATGGTCAATATGGCCAGTGCATGGGGAGATCAGGATCCCCCACAAGGGTCAGGAACGGTGGCTGCAAGTTCTACACATGTTTTGACTTCTGCTCCAGAAATCCAGGCTATACCGGTTTCGACGGAATCTGATCCTATAGGCAATTCCCAGGCGATACCTGAAAATACTACAGGGACGACAGGAACGCTCCCAGTTTCGAGTTCGACTGCTATCCCTTCATTAACAGGTACAAGCGAGATACCGCATTTCGCAACTAATACCACCAATCAGATGTTTACCCCAAGACCACCACCTGCCTCAGAGATGTGGAGATCCAATTTCCAATACGGAATGCCACATTCATATATGACAGGATTAGAAGGAGCGGGGCCTACATACACTACAACTAACCCAACAGCGTTTTCGCCTAATGTTGGTTCGATAGGTCGAAGCGGGCAGAATACGGGTTTCTCTGCCCAAGTACCCCCTTTTACCACAAGTAGGCAAGCAGCATTTTGACAGGAAATGGATGCAAGTAACCATGATATGTTAGTCAATATCGCTAAAGAATTGGGGTCCATTTTGAATCCGTTAGCAACAAACATTGCTAGGACTAACCATGATAATGTGGAAACTTTCCAAAAAATATCATCTCAAATGAATCGAATGGCGAATTTTTTAAGAGTTCCACAAAATAGACGAAGGAACAACCAATCAACTTATCAGGAGGGGCAACCCATTCTAGAACAAGTTAGACCCCCAGCACCGCCACCTAGGCCAACATCAGTCGAACAAAATCGAGTCGAATAAAACCAAGTGATAGACTTAGAAGCTCGAAGTCAAACGACTAACGTTGGCCAACAAGCAGTTACCCAGCCGCAACCTAATTTAGTGGTGGTAAGAAGAAACGAACATCCTGATGAAGTGGTGCATAGGGTTAGGAGAGACAATTTGGCAACAGAGAACAACCTCACTGCCATGATAGAGAGAATAATGGCTAACAATGGCCTTAATACCGGGCTTCGACGCCCAAACTATACATCCCCAATAGCAGAATATATTATGCAAACGGAATTGCCAAGGGGTACCAAAGTACCAAAATTTACTAAGTTTTCAGGGGACACTAATGAATCTACCGTGGAGCACATAGCCAGATATCTGACGGAAGTAGGGGATCTGGCAGGGAACGAAGACGTAAGGATTAAATACTTCCCTAGTTCGCTAACAAAGAATGCTTTTGTTTGGTTCACTATGTTGCCCCCAAATTCCATAGATGCATGGGCACACTTGGAGAGATTATTCCATGAACAATTCTACATGGGTCAAACCAAGATAAGCTTGAAAGAATTGGCTAGCATCAAGAGGAAGTTCACGAAATCTATAGACGATTACTTAAACAGGTTCTGTTTGTTGAAATCAAGATGCTTCACGACTGTCCCAGAACATGAATTAGTTGAAATGGCTGCAGGTGGCCTAGATTATTCAATTCGAAAGAAACTGGATACTCAATACCTGAGAGATATGGCTCAATTGGCAGACAGGGTTCGACAAGTCGAACGGTTAAAAGCAGAAAAAGCCAGAGCAAGTAAGAGTTATAAGAAGGAGAGAGTAGCATACGTCGAAGCAGACGACAGTGATGGCGAACCTTTCGAAGACTCATACGACATGGAAGAGGTCGAAATAGATCTTGCTGAGTTAAAAGAGGCGCCACCCTATTCTTGCAAATTGCTTACTCCTTCTAATGGAAAGAATCCAGTAGAGAATGATAAGAGCGATAGATTTCCTAAGAAGACTTATACATTTGATGTCACTAAATGTGACGAAATATTTGATTTATTAGTAAAAGATGGCCAGATGATAGTACCTCCCAATTTAAAGACTCCTCCGTTAGAACAACGGAAGAAGCGAGGTTTTTGCAAATACCACGGTTTTTTAGGCCATAAAACTTCACAATGTTTTCTTTTCAGGGATCTAATTCAGAATGCTATCAAGGATGGACGTCTGAAATTCGCTGACAAAGCCAAGAACCTTATGAAGGTTGACGCAGACCCTTTGAATATGGCTGACACTAACTTGTGTGAACCACTTGACGTCAACATGGTGGAAGTATCTGAAATCGATGTTGCCGAGTCGGAGATAATTTCAGGTGGAAAGCAGGCTACTGAAAGCCTAAATGCCAATTCGATCTTCAATACTGATGTTGAAGGATCCTTTGATGCTGAAATGACCGAAGATCTGAAAGGAAAAACAAGTGAGGCCACTGAAGACCTCACAGTAAAGCTTCAGTAGATACGAATTTCTGAGGCTCCACCGGCAGGTGTTAACATGGTCAATGTTGAAGAACTAGAAAAATGGCTGATAAGGGAGAAAGGAAACATTGAAATCCCGCCAAGGGGAAACAGTCTGAAGGATTATCTCTGGGATTGCCATGTGAAAAATGGTGGAAAAAGGCTGATGTGCCCAAGATGTTCAGTTATGTTAAATCGAAGGGTTCAAGCCAATTTCGAGAGGGCCCTATGAGAAAGAATGGAGCAGCCTTGGAGAGGAGGAAACTTGTTGCTGAAAGTATACCCAAGGTCTGAAGAAAGCTTGGTTGGTTTTTTAGTCAGATGTCACAACGACAACTCTGAAGTTGCACTGTGCCCTAGATGTGGTGCAGTCTATGACGAACTACTAGCAAGATCATTCGAAAGGGTCTATCTCTACATGGGTCGGGAGACTCAGGGACTTCGTCCTAATTTGCTTACGTTCGACAACTGGACCCCTGCAAAGAGGCCTGACAGCCCACACCCTAGAGCTCGAAGGGTCACATTTAGAGTCCCTGCAGACATACCCAGGGATAGATGGATGCAAGCTGGTGCCAGAACCAACAAATGGCGAAGTTGGGACCAAGGAGGAAGAACTGCAGTGGCATATAGGAAGCAATTCCAGACTTCCAATCGAGAGATGTACAGGTTGGAAAACTACAAAGGCAAAAATCCTATGTCCAGATCCCAATGGAGAAGGCACCAGAGGATGAAGAAGGCCCAAAGGGAATACAAACCAAGGGAGACTGGAGAATCAAGTAGCAATCAGATCCCAATGCAGGGGGCAAGGACAAGTAAACCTCCAGTGGAGCGTAAGTTGTTCGACTCTGAAAATGAGAAAGAAGAAGAAAAAATGCATTCTAGCCCTTGGAAGGAAGACGATAGGCTGATGAATGACTTCGACTCAGACGGAGTTTCGTCTATAAACCTCAATTGCAATGTTGTGTCAGTACTCCCTCATGAGTTTAACCAAGAGATTGAAGTTGAAGATTGTGAAGAAGCTGATGAGGAAGAGATGGCAAGACACAGACATGTGTGTTATTATGTGCTGAACAATGGGGCAGTCGAAGAGCAGAACGCGTTCTTTGAAAGGCCTGATGAAGGTATGCGGAATCATTTGAAACCACTCTACATAAGAGCCAAGATTGAAAATGTTGGCATTAACAAAGTGTTAGTAGATGGGGGAGCAGCAGTGAACCTAATGCCCCAATATATGCTGAAGAGAATTGGTATGTTCGATACTGATATAATACCACATAATATGGTTCTATCCAACTATGAAGGCAAGATAGGGCAAACTTTAGTAGTAATTCAAGTGAATTTAACTGTGGGTTCCGTCACTAGGCCAACGATATTCATGGTAATACCAGCAAAAGCTAATTACAATCTTTTGCTTGGAAGAGAGTGGATCCATGGAGTGGCGGCTGTGCCTTCGACGATGCATCAAAGACTAACCATTTGGAGAGAAGATGGCATAGTAGAGAACATCGAAGGAGATCAAAGTTACTACATGGCTGAAGTCAATCAGGTCAATAAAACTAGTTTCGACAGGAATCTGGCGAACATAGGACCTTGTCATGCTGCTGAAGACATATACACTCCAAACAAAAATGCTTTGTACTATTTGTCGTTACATCCTAATGGATTCCAATGGAATAGAGAGATAATGGATGGTCCAGAAGATATCCCACCAGCGGAGCATTCACCACCAATACAGCCAACAGGCTGGGATGATGACGTTGTCGATGTCTGAGTCATCCTTCTTCGAAAAGATTTCGGCTTATATAGCCGAGAACAAAAGAAAAACGGCTCTTGAAGCCGAATTATCAAACATGATGGTTAACGCAGTTCCAAGAAAGGAAGAAACGACAAATTCGGGGATACACATGATCCCTCAATCCCTTGAAGATCCAGGTCAAGACGAAGTGATCTCAGGAGAAAGATCGAGTCAAAGATTAGACGCAATCTACGACGAAGAGCCTTTGGGATTCGAGAAAGACCCAATGGGGGCAAATATCAAAATGTTAGCCCAAGATCCACTCGAAGAAGTAAATCTCGGAGATGGAGATCAGAAGAGGGTAACATATATCAGTGCGAAACTGGCGCCAACACTGAAGGCAAAAGTCATCGTGTTGTTGAAGGAGAACAAAGATTGCTTTGCATGGGACTACGACGAGATGCCTGGTCTAGGGCGAGATTTGGTCGAATTAAAGTTGCCCATAAAGGAAGGAAAAAAGCCCATCAAGCAAACTCCTAGGAGGTTCGCACCAGAAATTCATTCGAAGATCAAAGCAGAGGTCGAAAGACTTCTATGATGCAAGTTCATCAGAACCACGAGGTATGTTGAATGGATTGCTAATATTGTACCGGTTATTAAAAAGAATGGTTCATTAAGAGTATGCATAGATTTCCGTGATCTTAATGCAGCAACGCCTAAAGATGAATATCCCATGCCTGTGGCAGAAATGTTAGTAGATTCAGCCGCAGGCTTCGAATACCTAAGTATGTTGGATGGATATTCTGGGTATAACCAAATCTTCATTGCAGAAGAAGATGTGTCTAAAACAGCTTTTCGCTGCCCAGGGGCCATAGGCACCTATGAATGGGTTGTAATGCCTTTTGGTCTAAAAAATGCTGGGGCAACTTATCAAAGAGCAATGAATTCTATATTCCATGATTTTATAGAAACTTTCATGCAAGTATACATAGATGACATTGTGGTGAAATCTGTTTCGGATAACAGTCATCTTGACCATCTGAGCCAATCGTTCGAAAGAATGAGAAAACATGGCTTGAAGATGAACCCCCTTAAATGTGCTTTCTTTGTGCAGGCTGGAGATTTCCTGGGCTTCGTGGTCCACAAAAAGGGAATAGAAATTAATCAAAATAAAACAAGGGCTATTATGGAAACGAAGCCTCCATCCACGAAGAAAGAATTACAGTCTTTACTAGGAAAGATAAACTTCTTGAGAAGATTCATCTCCAACTTGAGTGGACGCACGGAAGCATTCTCTCGCCTACTTCGAATGAAGCAAGGAAAGTTCGAATGGAGTGGTGAACATCAAGAAGCTTTCGAGAAGATAAAGCAATACTTGATGCATCCACCAATCTTATCTCCCCCAAATGGGAAGAAACACATGCGCCTGTATATTTCAGCGTCAGATAATACAATAGGTAGCATGTTAGCTCAAGAAGATGATAATGGCATCGAAAGAGCCATTTATTACTTAAGTAGGGTACTCAATGATGCAGAGACTAGGTATAGTGGAATAGAAAAACTCTGCCTTTGTTTATATTTCTCTTGTATCAAACTAAAATATTATATAAAGCCAGTTGATGTTTATGTTTCGTCTCATTGTGATGTGATTAAACACATGCTATCTAAGCCTATATTGCATAGTCGAATTGGCAAATGGGCGTTGGCCCTCACTGAGTACTCTTTGATATTTCAACCCCTTAAAGCAATGAAAGGTCAAATTGTATCAGATTTCATTGTTGACCATGCAGTGGTCGAAAGTCCTCAACAATACGTAGAATTGAAGCCTTGGAAGCTATACTTCGATGGTTCAACCCATAAAGAAGGGACTGGCGTTGGAATACTAATAATTTCTCCTGATGGAATTCCAACAAAGCTCAAGTATAAGATTGAAGGTCCCTTATGCTCCAACAACGAAGCTGAATACGAAGCATTGATTGCTGGACTTGAGGCTTTGTTAGAATTGGGGGCAACCAGAGTCGAAATTAAAGGAGACTCTGAACTAGTGATTAAGCAGTTGAAGAAAGAATACAAGTGTATCAAAGAAAATCTGATCATGTATTTTGTCATAGCAAATAGGCTGCTCAAAAAATTCGAGTACGTGGATCTAAATCACGTTTCCAGATTGAGAAATCAAGAAGCGAATGATTTGGCACAGTTAGCTTCAAGATACAGGGTATCAAAAGAAAAACTAGAAGAATTGATCGAAAAGGCGATGGCTACTAGGCTCTCCCCAAGTGACTTGGAGAACTCACATTTAGGTTTTGCCAACAAACAAGAGTTTGAAGTTTTGAATATAGACTCTTTAGCAGACACATATTGGAGAAGTCCAATTGTGAATTATTTAAAAGATCCTTCGACAGACACGGATAGAAAGGTAAAATATCGAGCTTTATCATATTTTTTAATGGGAAATGAATTGTTTAAGAAAACTCCCGAAGGAGTTTTATTAAAGTGTCTGGGCGAAGCAGAAGCGTATTTGGCTCTCTCAAACGTACATAGCGGAGCATGAAGTGCGCACCAAGCAGGGCACAAAATGAAATGGCTTTTGTTTCGATACGGAATGTATTGGCCCTCTATGTTGAAAGATTGCATAGAATTTGCAAAGGGTTGCCAAGAATGTCAAGAGCATGCAGGTATTCAACATGCTCCTGCAAATGAATTAAGTTCAATAATAAAACCATGGCCTTTCAGAGGCTGGGCATTAGACTTGATTGGAGAAATTCACCCCAAGTCTTCTAAAGGTCAAAGGTATATTTTGGTAGGAATAGACTACTTCACAAAATGGGTCGAAGCGATACCACTTGCGAATGTGGATCAGGAATCTGTGATCGAGTTTATTCAGAAACACATCATATACAGATTTGGAATCAGAAAGTATAACCACAGATCAAGGATCAGTGTTCACTGGACGAAAGATGCAAGACTTCGCCAAAGATATGGGGTTCAAGTTGTTCACTTCTACACCTTACTATGCTCAGGCAAATGGACAAGTCGAAGCAGCCAATAAGATAATAATTGGTCTTATAAAGAAACATGTAGGGAGAAAACCCAAGAACTGGCATAAGACTTTGGACCAAGCACTTTGGGCTTGTCGAACATCTCCAAAAGAAGCTACAAACACAACGCCTTTCCAACTGACGTTTGGACATGATGCAGTACTCCCAATCGAGATATACTTGCAGCCAGTTCGGATACAAAGACAGGCAAAAATTCCTCCAAACATGTATTGGGAATTGATGATGAATGAATTAGTAGATTTGGACGAAGACAGACTTCGAGCATTGGAGATGATAAAAAGACAGAAAGAAAGAGTGTCCAGAGCATACAATAAAAAGGTGAAAGGTAAAACGTTTATTAATAATGACTTAGTTTGGAAAGCTATTTTACCTATAGATCGAAAGAATCAAGCACTTGGTAAATGGTCCCCACATTGGGAGGGACCCTTTCGAATCTTGAAAGTGTTTCAAATAACGCTTATGAAATAGAAGAATTGTCAGAAGATCGTAGGATTTTAAGGGTAAATGGAAAGTATCTGAAAAGATACAAACCAAGCATGCATGAAGTAAAGATTCTTACAAAAACGTAGATATTCGAAATATATTACGTAGGCCAAAATGGTTGAACTAACACCAAAATGGCTGTATGTTCAAACAAACATGCATGGTAAATACAGTAAGAAGCCAAACAAATGCCAAAATATTTTTCATTAATATCAAAGGAGTACATTCGTTACATAGAAGGTGATTCCTAAGAACATTGAGGATTACAAAATTCAAAACATGAAGCCTAAAACAACCCACCTCCTAGTTGATCCTTTGATCTAAACCCTCTAGGGACAGCAGGGGCAAGCTTTCCGCCTTGAACATGTCCAAGGATCCAAATCTGCGCATCCTTCTTACTATTCCCTTTTTAAGGAACATGTAGGACAAGAGTCTTCCATATGGAAGACATGTTACCACACCTTGCCGAGCAGCAGCCATGGAAACGGCTTCAACAAGTCCTTTGAAGATCATCAGAGGAAAGTTAATATTCTTCCCACGGAGGGCACAAAGTATAAACTCCAAATCCTCCACCATGATGCTATTTTGATCATGGTTTCGTGGACGAAAGTTGCCCACGAGGAGTTGGTGCCAAACCCTGATGACCTTGGCGCTGAAAGGATCATTATCCATAAGAGTCCTCAACATAAGATGAGTGGTCATGTTGAAGGTATTGTCGTCAAAAGTCTCCCCAGAGTTATTGCATCTCAGCAGGTTGGAGATGGTGGAAGGAGTGATAGTGATATGGGCCCTTCGAACCTCAGAGACGATAGTGGTTCTGCCCTCCGGATCTATGCGCAGAGACGCAAACATCCAAAAGTCTGCTAACATATAGGGATAAACAGATCCCTCCAAGATTTCATGGTAAAAGTCAAGCTCTTGGTTAGCAAAGAGGGCACCGATATTGATAAAGTTTTCATCAAGTTCTTCTTCAGAGATTCTGAATTCTTTCTTGATGCAAGCCCTGATGTTAGCATAAGTTAGGGGTAGTGCCATTTGGACAAG
The DNA here is from genome assembly GCF_029867415.1 of Vicia villosa. Classification (NCBI taxonomy): domain Eukaryota; kingdom Viridiplantae; phylum Streptophyta; class Magnoliopsida; order Fabales; family Fabaceae; genus Vicia; species Vicia villosa. The sequence goes on along the minus strand of NC_081183.1, from coordinate 36,604,025 downwards.
AAAAGGTTGGAGAAGGTTTTATCTGACTCTGTATTTGAAAGGATGCAAGAAGAAACGAAAATTTTGGGCAAAAGATTGAAGAAAGTGTGAAGGAAGAAGTGGAATGCCAACCCTTTATATAGAATAAGTTGGCAGTAGAGGAACGGTTCATTTTAATGTTTGATTGGACTGCGTTTGGTATTCCAAAGAGAAGTTATGGCTTCCGCCGTTTCCCACCCTTGGAAGTTGAAATGTAATCATGATGAGAACTGATGCACGCACGTCTCAAATAGACGTTTTGGAAAAGGTGACATCAGCTTTCAATGATGGTTACGGCTAAGGGTAGTAGAAACGTCAAGTCTAGGCTCAAAGGGCTGCGAAGGATAATCATGTCACGTGGTTACATTTATTAGAATTACTGTGACAGTGGAAAAAGTATATTTTGGCAAATTTTAGAGAATTGCAAGACATTAATTATGATCATTGCAAAATAAAATATGTGGGGAGATTGAAAGATAAAGTTGCACATATATATATTCTTGGAGAAATTTGATTACAGAACAAGATAAGTACGCAGCACAAAAAGAGTACAAGGTTCGAAGCAACTAATTAAAATCTTTGGGAAGGTTATCTTTTATCTTCGAGTACTGGATCTCCCATAAGGACATATGACGTTCGATCAATGCCTGTTGTCTTTTCAGTTCTTCAATCTCTGGCACTAGCTGCTGTGCCGTCTCAAAGTGTCGAATCCCTGACTGCACCACTTCAGTTAATTCATCTTGATTGGTTTTCTGGATTTCTACCTGACGAGACTGGGCACCCTTTATCTTCCCTTTGAGTTGCTCAATTTCTTTCTTCCAGGCTTTGATATTTGTCTCACACTCTTCCTATTCCCGTTGGTTCTTCGAACGCTCGAGCTTAAGGGTTTCAACCTTCTTCGTTGCATCGTTAGCAGCTTCCCATGAAGAACTGTGAGAAGTCATTTTTGCTGTGAGCTGTCCGTCAATATCCCGTTTTTGAAGGAGATTAGATTGGAGTTGCTCAATCAGAGAACTCAATAAGACAATTACTTCTGAGATTTCCACCGGAACAAGAAGTAAATCCACTTTCTTCAGAAGGTTGTTTAGGCCATAATATTTGGTGGAATCCTTGCTGAGAGCTTCGACGAGGTTGGTTTCAAAGAACCTCTCTCTTATCTGATGAAGGAGTTTAGTAATATCATCCTTGTCACCAGTACCTTCCAAGACAGTCGAAGAAGTTCCAAGAGACGAAGCGCTATCGATACTCATCATGGTCTTGAGGAAGCTCACATGATCAGTCTTCTTGAGTTGCTCTAGTTCTGAGGGAGTAGGCATCACATGAGCTTGCTTTGAAGTAGTCACAGGACTGACCGTAGTTCCAAGGTTCGAAATTTCATTAGAACCAGGTGTAGCCAGTTTGGAAGTTTCTTCTGCAGCATCCTGTTCAGATATAGTGTCTTCGCTGCCAGTTGGTTGTCCAGCTACGTTACCACTATTCGAACATTGCGGATTTTCCTCCATAGTTTCATCTTGATGAGTGGGTGGAGACTCATCATTTGAATGGCTTTCTTCAGCAGACGCAGTCGGAATGATGGTTGCAAGAGGTTGATTGTCTTCGAGAACGGGAGAAAGTACATGAGATTCGTGTTGAGAAACACATGTGATGGACAGTCAGGATCGATTAAAACGAAAAGGCAGAAAATTCATCTGTCATTTGAAAGAGCAAATATTTACCTCGAAGTTTGTCAAGGTCAATGTGTAAACTTGAGGCTTTGAGATCAGAAGTAGCGGGTACCAGCATCATCCTACATTTACAAGGTAAAAATGTGAGCTTAATCATTAAAATTAGAATGTAAAGAAATGATTAAATGATGAAACCCAAAATACCTTGGTCGGAATGTTGTCTGGACTGGAGTTATGACTCTCTATAATGGGGATAGTGCTAGCGGCCTTCAAGGGTGAGTCCTCGGAAGACACCTTGTCACTCGAAGAGGTGAGCTTCGAAGTCCCAGATCCCTTTCCTTTGGCTAAAGGGGTAGCAGGTTTTTGTCTTTTCTTTATCGTTTGTCTGGTGCGAGGAGGAGATTTATCTTCATCGTCTGAGTCGGCTGTTGGAGGAGTTTTTCGTTTCAAATGCGGTGGAGGCTTCGAGCTCTGAAGCGCATTTTAAAACCAAGTGAGTGACATTCATTAAATTTCATAAGCTGAAATATAAGGTATCCAAGTACCGTAGGTTTTTTGCCAGTGGTGACAGAGTCGAAAGTGGCATTAAGCCATAGTTGCAACAGCCAGAAAGGACCAGCGAAAAGAAGAGACCCTGTTTTGTAGTTCTTAACAAGGTCCATTGCCTCACCAAGATTCTCATAAAGAAATCCTAGGATTAACTGGCCTAGGTTTAACTTCATCCCAACATTTAGCTGGTTAGCCATGCAAAGATATCTTTTTGCTACTTGTATGGACCTAAAGCAAAAGACACACCTCGAGAGCCAAAGTGCTAGAAACGCTATGTGTTCTTCGTCAGAAACGTTTGGGTCCGTTTCATTATGGTATTGTTGAATGAAGGCAGTATAGGTGACTGTTGCTTCGTTAAAATTAATGGTGTCAGTATCCATGAAATTAGGGTCGAAGGTTTCCCCAGTTGGTCGAAGCCCTGTAATGGCAGCTACATCAAAGAGGGTAGGGGTAACCATCCCGCATGGAAGGTGAAAAGTATTGTGAGAAGCATCCCAGAAGTAAACTGACGCTACTAACATGGTTTGGTTATATTCTAAACCTGTTTTGGATAATTGGATTAAATTGTAAATCCCTAGTTGTTTCCAGAAAGGCGCTTTTTGCTTTTCTACCTTCGTTAGCCAAGCATAATACAGGTCAGGATCCTTTGCTAATGGGATTGACCTAAAGACTTTCACAAAATTGGTTACATAGTTTAACCTAATTTTTTCTAAGGCCAAAGGAGTTTCAATTGAGGTTTCTGTTGGGCTATCAGGGTTTGCTGAGACTGGGTGGCCTTCATCATCTATCTTATTCTTACTAACTAAAGGCCTAGTTTTATAATAAGCAGGAAAGAATTTGTTCAAAGCGGAGTTATTTTCTCCTGGTAAAGGACCCATGAAGGCATGAGTTTTTCCAGAAAGTTCAAAAGGAATGATTACCTGAGAAGCATAGATGGCGCGCGCCTCTGCAGTATTTGGATTTGGTATGTGTTCTTGATCCCCTGTCTGCATAGGATTTTGAAGTTTTAGAACAGGTTGAAGAACATTGGAAGAAGACGCCATGGGTAAATTTGATTTGGGAAATAGGTTTGAATGTAACCGAAGATGTTCTTTTCTGTGAAGAGAATGAGGAGATATAAGTGAAAGTTATATGAAGATGGAAGTTCAAGTATTTAAAGGTTTAACGGAAACCCTTTCAAATCTTTTGGGTAAAAGCCAAGAGACACGCGACAGGCGTTGATTTAATCCAATGGAGGTCGAATAATTATTAGCTTTACTCCTAGTATATAGGAGTAATGATCATGAAGTAAGACCAGAACGTGGGAATGTAAGTTATGAGAAGACATCTTTGAAAATGACAAGACGTTTTGGAAACAAAGTCATAAATGATTATGACGTCAGTCAATAGTCTTGGAACTCTAAGAAGTAAGTAAAAAGAAATCTTATTATAACAAGAAACGCCTATTTCTCTTGTTTTCGAAACAGGCATTTATTGGGGGCAATTTGTTAGTTGAAGATTTCGTTTGGGAAGAATATCTTTCGAAGGTTGAAATTCGAAGGAAGATGGTTACTGATGACCATCTTTTGAGATAAAAAATGGCTACTGATGGCCATGTTCGAGGATGTTGGTTTAAGTTGGAATGGAGATAGTTCGTATTGAAGCTAAGTTCGAAAAGAATTATCTTTGGGGACTTAAACGTTTTACGAGATATGCAAAGTACTGAAGCTTAGCGTATTTTCATGGTATTATTGATTCTGATTACTTTGCCACGCGTCGAAAGAGGATTCAGGCGGGATAATTTGAATTTCGAAGTAGTTTATGTAACCGCACGAAGACAGATGGCATCCCTGGATTTTCTGCGGGTAACGTGGCATTAGATTAGTGTAGGACCGTTAGGGTCGAAACTAGTATAAATAAAGGCTTAATGTTAGGATTCCGGGTGTTCATTTTGTACAAATCACTCACATATTGCTCAAGTATCAAGTGTTAAGAGAACGAGTTTCGCTGAGAAATGTACGTATGACACCAATACCATTTTAAATACCTTTGTATCTTTCGTTATTCAAGTATCTTCTGATATTATTGCATTTTGTTTACTTTATGTCATTTACATTCCCGCACTCTTTACTTTCATTCTATTTAGTTTCGAAGCATTTAAGTTTCTACACTTTAATATTCTTGCACTTTACAACTTTGTCTTATATTTTATCTTTATCTTATCTTTCGCTGATGTTGTATTTACGTGTATAACAAGGTGATTGTTAATCTTTATTTCTTTGATTAAGCATTTCTTATTTCGAGACAAGACAACCATAGACATGATTCGAACTATCATGAGTAACAACCTTTTTGACTATGTCCTAGGATCAATCTAGTCGATCCTGCGAGTAACCAAATCGTATTTATTATAGTTTGGAAGACTAGCGGTTGTTTACCGGAAATCACCGTAAACACATATTGAGTTGTATGATCGCACAGTGGACCAAACAGAAGGCAAAATTGATTTAAAGGTTGCAGATCAGGTTGTTAAAATGGAGGATCAAATTGCAGCTGAACTCAAGAGAAGACTCAAGAAGATGACTGTTGAGACTCAAACTGTGGCTCAAGTTAAACAGGCTCAGACTGTCAGCTGTGAGATTTGTAACGGCCCTCACCAAACTGTGTATTGTTTGGCAACTCCTCAACAAATTGAAGAGATAAAGTTCTTGAAGCAGAACAATCCTTATTCTAACACCTATAATCAGGGGTGAAAGAATCATCCAAACTTCTCTTGGAAAGATCAGCAACAACAAGTGCCTCAGAAGGCAGAATGGGAAGTAGCTATTGAGAGACTTGCTGGACAATGTTCTCAGTTTCAAGAAGAGACGAGAAACAACCATAGGAACACCACAACTTCAATAAAAAATCTGGAAGTTCAAGTGGGTCAGATAGCACAACATCTCACTCTACAGGCATAAGGTACCCTTCCGAGCTCAATTTTGAAGAATTCTAAAAATCAAGAAAATATCAATGCTGTCACAACAAGAAGTCATAAAATACGAGAGTCTGAAGAAAAAAAGGAAATAGATGACAACTTGGTAATAGAGGTAGATCTTGAAATAAGAGAGAATGTGAAAGAACCTGAAGTAGTGGCACTACCGAATAATCCACTTGAAGAGAACAATAAAAATGAGGCTAAACCGGTGATTAAATTATCATTCCCCTCTAGAGTAGCCCATAAGGATTCGAAAGAGAAGGAGTTTGATAAGTTTGATGCAATGTTCAAAAAGTTAGAGATTAACTTACCCTTCTTTGAAGCACTGGAGAATATGCCTTTGTACAAGAAATTCATGAAAGAAGTGATTTCTAAAAGAGACCAGTAGGAGTGGAGCCTGAAGTGGTGACTGAAAAGTGTGGTAGAGTCTCACCAGAAAGGAGGATCCCAATCAAGAAGAAAGACCCTGGAGTAGTGGCAATTCCTTGCACCATCAATGAAAGATCGTTCAAGAAGGTGTTAATTGATTCTGGTTCTAGTGTAAGTTTAATGCCATTGTCTATCTTCAAAAAGCTTGACATTGGAAAGATAAGCGAGAATGAAACCAAATTGAAATTTGCTGATCACACTATTAAGCAGTCATATGGGATAGTTGAAGATGTATTGGTGGAGATTGGTGAGTTTATCTTTCCAGTTGATTTCCACATTATGGACATTCCCGAAGATGAAGAGACTCCTATCCTTCTTGTGCGACCATTTTTGATCACTAGTCGATGCAGTCTGGATCTCGAGAAAGGGACACTAACAGTAAAATCTTTTGATGAAGAGGTAACAATGAAGGTCTTGGACGTCAAAAAGAAAGGTGCATGTGGAAATAATAAACCGTCGATTGGTATGATTAGAAGTGAGGGAGAAAGCAAAATTCCAAAACCTCTCCCAAAAAAAGTCTCGAGCATAGTCTCTCATGTGGGCTCAGCTCAGGCATCTATGATAAGTTCGGCGTTCATTCAAGAAGTCAAAAAGAAGAAAAAAGAGGACAATCAAAGTGAGAAGATGAAAGTGGGTAGTAACTTGAAGAGAAAAGCAACCAGGTTTGGAGAAGTGACAAGCAACCAGGTTTGGAGAAGGAAATACCCTCCATAATAATGGGTAATAGACCGTCGAGCCATGCGACATTAAACGAAGCGCTTCGTGGGAGGAAACCCACGATTTTAATAACGTTTTCCGTTTCGTTTTGTTTGTTTTGTTTTCAGGTAATAAATGGGGCATTACTAATGAAAGCTATGAAGCGGAAATTGGTAGGGCATATCCCTCTATAAGTCACCCTTCTCACTCATGTTCGAAAACATTAAGGTCAATGTTTCATTCAGGTGTGGGGGGGTTTCCTTTTAGTTTTCTTTCATTGCTTTTATTTCATTTTATGCAATTCTGGTTTTTGGTTTTGGTTTTATTTTTGTTTTAGCCATTGTGTTACAGATTGATTGATAGTTGCTAGATGAATATGGGATTAATATCTAGTGGATGAAAGATTCCCTCCCCGGACTTAATCTCTCGAGGTACGTTGGAAGTGGACATAGCCGAAAGTGTCAGTCGCAACTTGAAGAACTGGATTGAGAAGGTAGGTGGTGAAATCGAGCCGGAAAGGAAAGTCACATGACATAAAGGGTGTGTTGAAGCTGCAAACTTAGCCTACATGGTGAGGAACATAAAAAGCCAAACACATGTAAAGATCATCATGAGAGTGAAATCAGGTATGACTTTATCTCTCTAATTTTGCGTTTGTCCTACCGACACAGTACGAATATGAAATCACACACTGAGGCACTTGTTTGTTCTCCCCAGAGTCTTTCCGTCCTTCATTTATTTTTGTTTTATCCCTCGTTAAACCCGTTGAGCCATTCCCCTTTGTTTGTTTCAACCCTCACATGTCATCCTTAACCATAATTCTATCATCTTTGTTTGGCACTTGTGTAATTATTGTTTCTTTTGAATTTGTGTGAAATTGTAAGTTTGAGGTGGTGCTTAAGAAAATAAAGGGCAAGTGTGCAATTAAAAAAAAAAGAGAGAGAGAAAAGAAAAGTGTGTAAAGCACAAGAAAAAAAAAGAAAAAAAGAAGAAAAGAAAAAGAGAAAAATTAGTTTGAAACACTTGCCTAAAAAGATTTGAAAGACTCGAACGATGTTGATTACCCGATAATTAGGTAAAAAGGAGAGTCTAAGAAGAAACCCCCTCACATAAACCCGAACACAAAGACAAGAAGAATAACATAAGTGCTAGTTCATAAACCATTTGCATATCAATTCCTTGTTTATCCTTCCTTCCACCTCAGCCTCGTTACAACCTAAAAAGTCCTCAAAAGTGTGTGAATTCTTTTTGTGTAGTGAAAGTAGGTTGTATGCAAAGTCAAGGGTTGATATTGCATATCGTGATGTTGAGCGAAAAGAACTCTAACCCAGAGAGATAATGTGAGAAGTGTGAAAAGTTTGCAGGTGAAATACACTCTGTTGTGAAGTGTGATGGACAACAAGGTTCGATAAGCCCAAAAGCTTAATCAAGAAAGGGAAGTAAGTTGCGAAAGACATCGACTATGTTGTGGAAAAGAAAAGTTTAAGGTGACCTCGGTTTGATCTCTTGCATCACTTGAGGACAAGAAATGAGATAAGTTTGGGGTTGTGATCGATCACCATTTCTACCTAGTTTTGTTATGAATTCGGCACAAGATCATCAAGTTTGGTAACACTTTGAGTTGTTTATTAAGAGTTTTCATTGATTTCCCTTTATTTTGTTAATTAGCTTGCATTATGTTATTTATTTTATAATCATGTCTTTTTAGATGCTTTTGATCTCTCTACTTGGTGGTTGTAGGTTAATTCTGGATCAGATGGAAATTTCACAAGTGTTAGTGTAAAAGAAGTTGAAAACCGTGACAAGCGTGTAGTATTTTGATCATAACTAGAGCTTCGTAACTCGGAATGACGCGGTTCCGGTGGAAAAATTTCGCTAACGAAAAGGGCTACAACTTTGATGTTGAAGTCAAAGCCAAATTCTGAAGTCAGAGGCTGACACGGGCAGCCCGTGTCAGCTGACACGGCCGTGTCAGACCTCCTGAAGAACTCTCCCCAAAGTGGCAGAAGCTGACACGGTCTGCCCGTGTCAAGTGACACGGCCGTGTCAGCCGGTGCAGACAGAAATTCTGATTTTTTTCTATTTTGATATTTTTAAAAGCACCAGGGGCATTTTGGGTGTTCTGTCTCGGACCTGAAAACCTAGAGAGATTAAAAAGTGATTTGGAGACAAGGAGAAGACACTTTTTGCATCATACGATAGAATATTAGAATTCCAGAAAGAGGAGAAGATAGCTTCATCAAGGGTTTCGGAGACGGAGAGATTCAACGGTGGACACCATTGAAGATCAAAGTTCCCAATTATCTTTGTAATGTCTAAATTCTTTGCTTTGTGTTTCTTGAATATTATGAGAGGCTAAACCCCCAATGCTAGGGGGTGTCCCTGATTTGATCTGTGATAACTCTGGATTTGGTATTTCGTTAATCAAATGTTCGTATTATTCAATTCGATTGTATAATGTTTTTAATGCTTTCTTTATCGGATCAATAAGGATTGTTTTGTGGTTAACAATTTGTAGGACTACGATTGTTAAAGTTTGTATACAATTGAACCTTATAGTTATCACCTAGGACTAGGGATACCGTAAGGTTATTAGAAATTCTTGATTAATCACAGATTTGGTTTTCTCATATGTCTCTAAGGACTTAGGTAATAGGATTATAAACCAAAAGGTTTTCACTAAGGACTTAGGAAAACATCCTTAAGAATAAATAATTGAATTCCATGAACTTGTTAAAGAGATCTTAATCCAGAGGAGTTATAGAGTAAATCACACACCTTACCTTGGCATTATTCGCAGATTATAAAAAGCTCAACTTTAATTTCAGCTTATTTGTATTATTTCAATTTATTTCATTGATAATCAAAAGCACCCCTATGCTCTTTTGTTTAATTGACTCATTATAATAACTTATATTTCCTACGCAGTCCTCGAGATCGATACTTGGGGTAAAACCCATTATAACTACATTGGTGAAAATAGTACACTTGCTATTTTTCCGATCAGTAGGGATAAAAGCTGAGTGGTTTTGGTGTAAATGTGGGTTTGGTGGAAACGGTGGTGGTGGGGGTGGTTCAGGTGCTGTGTGGCGGTGTAGTGGTGTAGGTATGGTTGGCTGGGTGACAGAAATGTGGGGATTAGAAGGTTTATGAAGTGGTGTGTGGACAAGTGTGTTAATGAGTGTTGCAGCAGTATTTACCATAGGAGATGAAAATGGGGGTTGTGTGATACCTGACCCACTTGGAGCAGAGTGAACAGTAGCAGATTGGGGAGTTTCCCTTTGTTCAAAAATTTTATGGAGTATAGACATGATAGAATCATACCTAACATCAGTAGTTTGTCTTTCATTATCAAACCTTGTGTGAACTTGACCCATTTGTTGAGACAATTCAGCTGCTGCCATGTGAAACCTTTCATCCATTTGAGTTTGTGTGTCTTGTAGAGCAATATCCAAACGAAGTTGAGCAAGTTCGACAACCTCTTCAACAATTTCTTTAGAAGAAGGGTTTGTGGGTTTGGGTGGAGCCATGAATTCAAGACTATGAAAGCACCAATGTTAGGATGCTAGAACCCTAAACCTAATAAAACTATGAAAATCTGTAAAACTAAGAGTAAGATAAAAACTAACTAAGAAAATTAAAGACTTTTCATTTCATTTGATATTCTTCAATGTGTCAAAGACACTACATATATAATACTTACTAATGGATAATAAACTAAAAGCCTAACAATTATTAAAAATCCCAAATTATCCTAAGAATGTTCTAGAAGACATCATCATATAAAATAACTCTCAATACATCAGAATACTACTAAAACTCATTTAACTAATAATAAATTACTCTATTAATCTCCCTATCATTGCCGTGGGGTTCACTTGAACCTTGCCCTCAAGGTTCTAAAATGAAACTTAAGATGCAAACTCCACTAATGCATGTGAAAATAAATGAAGGATCAATGAGTGGGAATTTGAAAATAATGGAAAGTGGGAGAAAGGCTTTATGTGGTGTAGGTAGCATTTTAGAGAAAACAAAATAGTACTAATGTGGAGGACATGTAGTGTAGAAATGGATAACATCACGTAGGTGAAATGATAGCTGACCTTAAAGGAATAGTTTTTTTTTTGTCATTTATTGCCAAGGAATTTGGAGAAAGAATATGAATTTGGAGAGAGAAAAAATGTGTATCATATTTTTTATTTTAGTTTGAAACAGAAGCTCCTTTATCTTCTTCTTTCACTCATTTTCAACTCTTTTTTTCTTTCCTTTTCCATAAGGCCAAATGAACTCTATTAACATAGCATTTGTAGAAGATGATATGGTGGTGGTTAACTGACTTCGACGCCGGAAAAGAATCGTTCGTCACCGCCGGGATCAAAAACCAAGATACACAGAATATCGTCATGTTCATCACTGCCGGAGGTTAGGCGCGGTGGTGGTATTTGTTAGAACAAGATTTGTTCTTATCAATTATCTTAGTTTTGATGATAACAATAATATGAATTTTGCTTAAGATAATATGGTACTCTAATCCAATGCAATTTCCCTTTCAGGAAATATATATAAAGAGTACGCATAATTCAGCGCTCAGAAGTTGTGTCTCAAATGGTTCAGCATGCAACATCAGAACATGGTCTGGCAAGACATCAGAAGATGGTCGAAGCAGAATCAGAACATGGGTCTATGGAAGCATCAGAAGAACATGAGATCAGAAGCACTGAAGATCAGAAGATGGTATCACGCTCAGAAGCACTTCAAGGTCAGAAGATCAGAAGATGCTATGCACCAAGCTGTTTGACTCTGATGATATTCAAACGTTATATTCACAAACATCAGATCAGAAGGAAGTACACGTGGCAGACTACGCTGACTGACAAAAGGAACGTTAAAGCTACTAAAGGCAACGTCAGTAGACACAGCGTGAACAAGGCTCGAGGTAGTTGACAAAAGCATATAACATTAAATGCGATGCTGTACGGAACACGCAAAGCATTAAATGCATTCAACGGTCATCTTCTCAACGCCTATAAATATGAAGTTCTGATGAGAAGCAAGGTTAACGATTCTGCACCAAAACAACTTATATCAAACTTGCTGAAACTCTGTTCAAATCAAAACTCAGAATCTTCATCTTCATCAAAGCTCACTACATTGCTGTTGTAATATCTTAGTGAGATTAAGCTTAAACGATAAGAGAAATATCACAGTTTGTGATTATAGCTTTTAAGAAGCATTTGTAAACTCTTGAATAGATTACATTAAGTTGTAAGGAACTAGAGTGATCGTGTGATCAGTATACTCTAGGAAGTCTTGGCAGTTGGCTGAGCAGTTTGTAACTAGAGTGATCAGGTTGATCAGTAGACTCTAGAAAAGTCTTAGAGGGTATCTAAGCAGTGTTCCTGGAGTGATCAAGTTGTGATCTGTAGACTCTGGAAGACTTAGTCGTGGACTAAGTGGAAAACCATTGTAATCCGTGCGATTAGTGGATTAAATCCTCAGGTTGAGGTAAATCATCTCTGCGGGGGTGGACTGGAGTAGCTTCGTTAACAGCGAACCAGGATAAAAATAATTGTGCACTTTATTTTTATTGTCCAAGTTTTAAAGTCACACTTATTCAATCCCCCCCTTTCTAAGTGTTTTTCTATCCTTCAATTGGCATCAGAGCGCCGGTTCTAAGGTGCAAGCACTTAACCGTGTTTAGAAAAGATTCAGGAAGAGAAAAACGCTTCATTTAAAAGATGGCTGGTGAAACTCCGACAAATCCACCTGCATCTACATCTGGCTCTGCTGAGCAATACAACGGTAACAATGGTTATACAAGACCGCCGGTATTTGAGGGTGAAAACTTTGAATACTGGAAAGATAAACTGGAAAGTTACTTTCTTGGTCTAGATGGTGATCTATGGGATCTTCTGATGGATGGTTACAAACATCCTGTAAATGCCAGAGGCGTAAAGCTAACAAGGCAAGAAATGAATGATGATCAAAAGAAGCATTTCAGGAATCATCATAAATGCAGAACTGTTTTGCTGAATGCTATTTCTCATGTTGAGTATGAGAAAATATCAAACAGGGAAACAGCCTATGATATATATGAGTCCTTGAAAATGACTCATGAAGGAAATGCTCAAGTCAAGGAGACAAAAGCTCTTGCCTTAATCCAGAAGTATGAAGCCTTCAAGATGGAGGATGATGAAGACATTGAAAAGATGTTTTCAAGATTTCAAACTCTTACTGCTGGATTGAGAGTTCTTGACAAGGGATACACCAAGGCTGATCATGTAAAGAAGATCATCAGAAGCTTACCCAGAAAATGGGGTCCTATGGTGACTGCATTCAAGATTGCAAAGAATCTGAATGAAGTTTCTCTGGAAGAGCTTATCAGTGCCTTGAGAAGTCATGAAATAGAGCTGGACGCAAATGAGCCTCAAAAGAAAGGTAAGTCTATTGCATTAAAATCAAATATCAAGAAATGCACTAACGCTTTTCAGGCTAGAGAAGAAGATCCTGAAGAATCAGAATCTGAAGAAGAAGATGAACTGTCCATGATTTCCAGAAGGGTAAATCAACTCTGGAAGAGCAAGCAAAGGAAGTTCAGAGGCTTCAGAAGTTCAAAGAGATTTGAACATGGAGAATCTTCTGATGACAGAAGATCTGACAAGAAGAAGGTCATGTGCTATGAATGCAATGAACCAGGACACTTCAGGAATGAATGTCCAAATCTTCAGAAGGAGAATCCCAAGAAGAAGTTTCATAAGAAGAAAGGTCTTATGGCAACCTGGGATGAGTCAGAAGATGATTCAGAAGATGAGCAGGCTAACTGTGCGCTGATGGCGACAGAAGATGACGGATCAGAATCTACATCAGAATCAGATTCTGAAGAGGTATTTTCTGAACTTACTAGAGATGAGTTAGTTTCCGGATTAACTGAACTTCTGGAATCCAAGTCTCAGATTTGTATTAAATACAAAAAGCTGAAAAAGCTATTTGAATTTGAAACAAAGAGGCTTGAATTGGAAAATTCTGAATTGAAAGGTAAACTTTTAAAATTATCCAATGATGTTGGATCTCCTTCTAATTCAGAAAAATCCACTCCTAGTCTAAACCATATTCTGAAAGAATATGATTTAAGTTTCAGGAAGTTCTTATCTAGAAGTATTGGCAGAAGTCAGCTAGCTTCTATGATATATGCCGTATCTGGAAACAAAAGAGTTGGCATTGGTTATGAGGATGAAACCCCATACAAACTTGAACCTGTTGATGAAATGAAACTCACATACAAGCCATTGTATGATCAGTTCAAGTATGGCCACTCTCATGATATTAGGCACACTTCACATGCACAAAGTTTTCACATAACACACACCAAGAAGCATGTGACACAACCTAGGAAATATCATGAAACTCATATTAAAAATTATCATGCTGCTCCTCCTATCGCTTATAATGTCAAACCCAAGTTCAATCAGAACTTGAGAAAATCTAACAAGAAAGGACCCAAGAAGATGTGGGTACCAAAGAAAAAGATTATTTCTTTTGCAGATTCTCTTGATAACAAAGAAGACAACATTCAACATGACATGACACCTGGACTCAAGTTGCTCTCAACACTTGAAGGGAAGAAAGATTGTCTTCCAAGTTCTGGTTCTTAAATCTGTTGAAGAGACTATGTTTGTAGGAATTCAGAAAAGAAGCTTATTAGTCTTGGAACCATCTATGATGTTTACCTCTAAGGCTTTGATGTTTCTTTCTTGGATATTCTGAACGCTCAAAAGGCTACAGAGTATACAACATTGAAACATTGATTGTGGACAAATCAATAAACATCTGTTTTGATGATAAACTTGTTTCTGATGAAACAAAGAGCTTAAGAATTTCTGCAGATACAGTTTTGTCTTATCAGAAGCTGCAGAACAAAGAAGTAAACCTCCAGAAGCTGTGTACATCAGAAGTAATGGATCAGAAGATCATTCAGACTTATATCAGCACACTTCAGACGGAGTATTTCCAGAAGAGAAATTAGATCAATTCAGAAGCAGTAATCAGAATTTGAAGGCGTAAAATCTCTCTGATATTTACAGCTGTCATCTATTATCTGATGATGAACATGTGTCTGTGCGGTTTGTACAAAACGTGCAGTTGAAAAGACGCCGACCTAGGTAACTATTTTAAATCATTTCATTTACCTCGTTCTCTCTCCTCACGTCACTCATCATTTAATAAAATTGATTTCCTTTGATTCTGGAACTGTTCAATTTATATTTCTTATTTTTTTCTTTTCAAATCCGTCTCTATATATTCTTTTCAAATCATATCTTACATCTTTTTCGCTCCCTTGTCTCTCTCTCTCTCTCTTTGCATTCTCCCGTTTGAAAAGTTCTTAGCCGTTTTCTAAAAACCCTAATCGAAAACCCAGTTCGCTTCTCTTGCTCGTTTCTGGTCATTCTGCACAAATGGCTGCCTTCTCATCCCAAAATGCTGAGTCATCTGTTCCTCTTCATCTCCAAGAAGAAACGTTGCAACTTACTCCTGTTGTTGCATGCTCTATTCCCAAAAACAAATTAGAAGTTCTATGTGAACTTATTGTTGACTTTGACAACCTTGAAGAACATGGATTTAATCTTAAAGAAGACATCATCTTTCAAGGATGGACCTCGTTGTTTGCTGAGTTCGTTGGCCCAGTTTATCCAGATCTTGTCAAGGAGTTCTGGGCACATGCTGTGGTTGCTCCAAAATCAATACTTTCTTTCGTCCATGGAAAGTCTGTTGTTATTACTGAAAACATCCTAAGAGTGATGTTTGATTTGAAGAACGCGGAAGGAGCTTTTGAAATCGATAAAAGGGAAGATTGGGAAGATGTTCTATCCACTCTCTATTCAAATATCAAGAAAACAAAACACGTCAAGGAATTGAGAGATATCTACAAAATCTGGACAAAGATCATTCTTGGGTGCTTCTACCATAGGAAAGCGACACATGCCGCTGACTTCATAAACAATGAGCAAAAATATATTCTTTATTGTATTGCCACTCAGAAGAAGGTTGATGTGGTTTACATTATCTTCAACCATATGTGGAAAGCAGTAAAGGATTCCAGAAACGCTTTCAGAAAAGAAAATGGTGGAACTATCATTCCTTTTGGTAGAATCATTACAAACCTTCTGGTGCATTCCAAGATTGTTGAGAGTCTGGAATCTGAAGGTATTGTGAAAGACCTTGCTGTCACATCTGGGGCTTGTCTGAACGCATTCACTTTAAAGAGGATGAACGTGATTAAGGCTATCATTAAGACTCCTCAACCTCTTGCTGGAACAACAATCAGAAGAGAGCCAGTTCTTGCTGAATTCAAAACCTTCTTCAATAGTGAGGTACCACAAGTCAGAACTAAGTATCTGAAATCACAAAAAGAGGATAAGAGTCTTAAAGATCAAGACAAAGGTGCTCCTATTAAAGTGAATCGTAAGAAGGAGGAAAGGACCAAAAGAAAGTTTGATCATCCTGCTGCTATCACCAATAAAGAAGTGATCCCAGAAGAAGTCATTGCAAAGGTTGCTAAGGCTGTCTCTGCTGATTTTGAGAAGAAAAAGAAAGAAGCTGAGAAAAAGAAGAAGAAGTCAAATAACGATGCTGAAATTGTTGAAGTTGTTGAGAAGAAGAAAATCAGAAAAAGGAAGATGATTATTCAAAGCTCAGATGAAGAAAATGCTGCTCAAGAGGCTGAGAATCAACCAGAAGTTCTGGCTTATGTCAGAAGGAAAGAAATCGCTAGCGGCAAAGCAAAGGTTATTGAAGAGCCGAAGAGTAAGAAGCAGAAAAAGACTGAGGATGTGGCCAAAGCTTTTCTGAGAGGTTCCAAAGGTATATGCATTTCTGAACCTAATTCTGTTTCTGCTGTTTGTTCAGAAGCTGCACCAATAGAGATTGTCCCTACACCTGAACCAGAAAAAGCCACATCAGAATCACCTGTTTTTGTCCATGTTCTTACACCTCCATCTTCTCCTTTAACTATTCCTTCCTCTCCACCTACCATAAATCCTGTTCTGGATATACCACCCCTTCAAACTCTCCTTCCATCTCAACCTTCTCTCAACGCCACTCTTGAACATACTCCCTCCACCTCTCAAAACAATCCTTGTGATTCTCCTTTTCCAACCTCTGCATCACATGAGCAGCTGCTCCGTGATTGCAACTACACTCCCAAGCCTCGACCTGAAGCTGAAGTGGTAGTGTTAGATTCTGATACTGAAGCAGAATCTTCTTATAGGTTGGATAGAGAACCTCATTCGTACTTCACTTCCAAACCTGCCTTTTCAAAAACCCAAATAAAATCCCGCCCCGTATATCCTATTGGTGTAGTTTTTGAAAACATAAAGAGGAATCTCAGAAGTACCTTTGATACTCTCAGACTCGCTGAAAGTTCTGGATTGAATGATGTTGCTATGCGGAACTTCTGGAGGATCTTTCGCAGAGAATCAGATGCTCTGTTTTTAGAACTTCAGGAAGCCTGTGTAGCTGCTGCCCCACGGCCTCGTGGAATTCTGAGGAATTATGAAGACTTCTGGTTTGCTCGTCTCAAAGGAAGATATCTTTTGGAAGAGAAGCCCTTCTTGGATGAGATGGAACAATTAAGACTCGCTGCTGCATTGGAAGCAAATCCTTGCAGGGAGATTGTGGTTTGGATACCTCAATATCCTGTTCTGCTCGGAGATTTCAAGACTCTCTTTGACTATCTGAGGGAAAACCCGTCTGAGAAAGATCCAAACTTGGTCATTCCAGAAGTTGTTGACCCACCAGTAGTTGAAGGTCCTTCTGCTCCCAGGAATCTAGCTGCCATTCTTCAGGCACTTGAGAATGGAGACTCGGAAATTCCTGCTGCAGAATATGGTGATGCTTCTATGCAAGAAGCAGATGCTGAAGATCATGTTGCTGAATCAGACCCTGTTGAGGATATCCCAGCAAATGATACTTCTATGGAAGCTGCAGATCAACATGCCATTCCTGTGGTTGAAAGCGGTGAAGCTTCTTCTGATGAACCTTCTCGTCTTGCAAGGACTCTAAAAGCGATTCAGAGGAGACAGGATGAGCAAAGCTCACTCAATGACAAGTATGATGCTTTCATTGAAAGGCAAGAAGGACACAACAACGATGTTAAAGAGATGCTGGCCAAGATCTTGTCAAGACTAGGGCCATCTTAGATTGAGTCTGTGTTGTTTCTTTCTTTTCTTTGCATCTGTTTTGTTTCTGTGCATCTGATCTTTTCATCCTGTACTTTTGTACCCATTGGTTGAACCTTAATGAAATCATCTTCTTCCTCCATGTGTTCTGTTTTATTCATCTGAATCTTTTCTATTTTTTGATGATATGACAAAAAGGGGGAGAAATACTGTGATAAATGATTTGATTTAATCAGTTGCATTCACTAACAAGAACTGCAAGTTCTACATGGTTTAAGTGTTTTGCAGGTACAGAAGTGAAGTGAATCTTCAGAAGCAAACACTAGAAGCAAAACCATAAGAAGCGTTATTCTGTAAAAGGAATAAGCTCTTGGAAACTGAAGCAAGCTGAGTGCTGTCAAGCTTCATAGATAGCAAGAATCAGAAGCACTGATAATAGAATTTGAATATCATTGTCTATCCTGTTCTGACAAAATTCTATTTGCTCTGATACATATAATGTTATGGCTCTGATACATTATTTGCTCTGATACATTATTTCAGCCTATATGGCTCTGATACATATAATGTGTTCAAACATACATTTTATGTTCTAACTCGTTCATGCTGACTTTTGTCGTTTAGTTTTTGTTCTGTAACATTTCAGGATGTAGAGATGCTCTGATGATGCTCTGGTACATTCAACAATGTTCTGATACAAATCTAGCATGAAGTGATGATTGGTAGACATTCAAAGTTCTGAAGCTATCCGAGGGAAGCAGAAATCAGAAGATGTGAATGTTCTAAAAGATCCAGAAAACTCAAGTTCTGAAGCTGTCCTGAATGGAAGCAGAAGTCAGAAGCTGTGAATGTTCTGAAGATCAAAGAAATTCAAGTTCTGAAGCTGTCCTGAATGGAAGCAGAAGTCAGAAGCTATGAATGTTCTGAAGATCAAAGAAATTCAAGTTCTGAAGCTGTCCACGATGGAAGCAGGAATCAGAAGCTGTGAGTGTTCTAAGGATCTAAAGAAATTCAAGTTCTGAAGCTGTCCAATGGAAGCAGAAGTCAGAAGCTATGAATTCTCTGAAGACAGAAGCTTATATGATCGTCTCTACCGAAATAATCAGGGAAGTCTTTTATCAAAGTTCTTCGAGTATTTATTTCAGGGGGAGATTATTTATCTCAGGGGGAGATTGTTAATCTCAGGGGGAGACATATTCATATGCTTATGCTATAGCTGTGTAATTTGTCTTTTGCCGTCTACTCTTTCTGATCGCAAATTCATATCATTTATATATGTTTTTGTCATCATCAAAAAGGGGGAGATTGTTAGAACAAGATTTGTTCTTATCAATTATCTTAGTTTTGATGATAACAATAATATGAATTTTGCTTAAGATAATATGGTACTCTAATCCAATGCAATTTCCCTTTCAGGAAATATATATAAAGAGTACGCATAATTCAGCGCTCAGAAGTTGTGTCTCAAATGGTTCAGCATGCAACATCAGAACATGGTCTGGCAAGACATCAGAAGATGGTCGAAGCAGAATCAGAACATGGGTCTATGGAAGCATCAGAAGAACATGAGATCAGAAGCACTGAAGATCAGAAGATGGTATCACGCTCAGAAGCACTTCAAGGTCAGAAGATCAGAAGATGCTATGCACCAAGCTGTTTGACTCTGATGATATTCAAACGTTATATTCACAAACATCAGATCAGAAGGAAGTACACGTGGCAGACTACGCTGACTGACAAAAGGAACGTTAAAGCTACTAAAGGCAACGTCAGTAGACACAGCGTGAACAAGGCTCGAGGTAGTTGACAAAAGCATATAACATTAAATGCGATGCTGTACGGAACACGCAAAGCATTAAATGCATTCAACGGTCATCTTCTCAACGCCTATAAATATGAAGTTCTGATGAGAAGCAAGGTTAACGATTCTGCACCAAAACAACTTATATCAAACTTGCTGAAACTCTGTTCAAATCAAAACTCAGAATCTTCATCTTCATCAAAGCTCACTACATTGCTGTTGTAATATCTTAGTGAGATTAAGCTTAAACGATAAGAGAAATATCACAGTTTGTGATTATAGCTTTTAAGAAGCATTTGTAAACTCTTGAATAGATTACATTAAGTTGTAAGGAACTAGAGTGATCGTGTGATCAGTATACTCTAGGAAGTCTTGGCAGTTGGCTGAGCAGTTTGTAACTAGAGTGATCAGGTTGATCAGTAGACTCTAGAAAAGTCTTAGAGGGTATCTAAGCAGTGTTCCTGGAGTGATCAAGTTGTGATCTGTAGACTCTGGAAGACTTAGTCGTGGACTAAGTGGAAAACCATTGTAATCCGTGCGATTAGTGGATTAAATCCTCAGGTTGAGGTAAATCATCTCTGCGGGGGTGGACTGGAGTAGCTTCGTTAACAGCGAACCAGGATAAAAATAATTGTGCACTTTATTTTTATTGTCCAAGTTTTAAAGTCACACTTATTCAATCCCCCCCTTTCTAAGTGTTTTTCTATCCTTCAGTATTGTCGTCGTTCGACCAACTTCCGGTGACTTTGAAGAAGGTCGTCGATCTAGACAAAAATGATGTTTCTTCGGCAAATATTGAAGTGGAATATGCGGTGGTTCCGGTTGGGTAGGCAGAGGTTCTGATTGAGGGGATAAAGTGGATTCAATCTGCGAGAAAACTTTTAAGCTTACTATTGATTTGGGGAAGCATCGATCCTGTGGTTTTGGTGTTGGTGGCGGCGCGAGAGTTTCAGCGACTAATTTCTTCTCACATAAAACATTATTATACTTACAATGTATCAAGGGTGGTGGTATGACTCCATTTTTTAGATCTGTTTGAGTAAATTTTGAAGCAATTTTCGTAGTGTGTTTCTCATAGAACTCAAAATTGGCTTTTGATGATTTATTTATCATTGTGAACTTGGCTGAATCAGATGCCTTCAAGGAAAGATTTGAAACATTCTTTTGTTTCACAACTAGTCCTTCCTCATCTCTTTGCTCTGCTACTTTTTCCTTTTGTTTAGTTGCTTCAACAACAGTGATTTTGTTTTTGACAAATTTTAGTTGGGAAGCAATAGCTTCAATGTTTGATTCTTCTTCTATTTCTGTAGGTTTGTTTGAATATCTCTTGAACACATATCTTTCTTTTAATTATTGAGATCTTTCTTTAAAAGCAAGATGTGAGGCTTTAATTTGTTCATCAATAACTCTGTATTTTTCTTCTGCCTAAGATAATTCTTGAAAACATTTTTGCAAATCTTCTTGAAAATGGGATTGAGATGATGTTGGAATATTTTGATAAGGTTGGTGTTGGTAGTTGTTGTAGTTATGGTAACCATGAATGTTTGGGTTAAAAGAATATGCATATGTAGGTGATGAAGGTGTTATATGTGTGACAGTGGATTGATAAGGATAAGCGAATGTGTAAGGTGGTTGTTGATGTGGTGTGTATCCATGGTTATAGGAGAAATTTTGTGATGGAGTAGCAAAGGGGATGTTAGGGGAATAAGATTGAGGACTTTTCCATGAAAAAGAAGGAAATGAGGGTGTAACCGTAGTGGTGTTGAAATGAGACGGATATAATAGAGTAGTGAAAGATGAGGGAGGTGGGTATACCATAGGAGGTGTTGATGTTCAATAATGAAAGCACCAATGTTAGACTATGCTAGGTTAAATTTAGATCCAAGAATGCATAAAAAGATAATAAGATAAAACAACTTTTCTTCTTAGCTTCAAATGATAAAACATACATCATATATAGTAGGGTATTCAGCACTATTTGGGTCATGGGCCAGCACTAATAAAACAATTACAGAAAACCACTTAATAAAATTAACTAACTACACCCCATGATATTAAATATAGTCTTTCAATATTATTGGTCTTCTTTTAATTCTGTTGGGCCTTGCATTCTTCCTAACACTGAGTATGTTGGCTAATCCGCTCTGTTTAATTGTTATGCATAAATTTGCAAATTAAACAGGTTTAGCGCTCTTTATCTGTAACTATTAACAAATTATGAGTAGTATTTAAGAAAAAAAAGGAGAAAATTGGATAAAACATTACACAAAATATTTATTCAACTTCTCTAACTATAAGGGATTAATTACAATTCAATAAAAACTAATTATAATAATTATATTTAATTTTATAAATTAGTTTTTATTTTAATTTAACTTGAATAATAATTATTTAACTTCTTCAATTATAATTAGAGCCGAGTATGTTGTCCCGTCCCATTTAACTCATACACATAAACCACAAATTAAACGGTTTAAGTTGGTCTATTCGTAATTATTAACAGATTATATTTATTCAAATTCTCTAACTATAATGCATCAATCACAATAAATATTAATTATAATATTTGTATTTTATTTATAATTTGATTATTTTACTATTAGTTGACTACTAATTATTCACACTATCCAAATATAATGGTGGTTAATTCAAATAAATCCATATTATAATTATACAATATGTAATTAATTTTAAAACATATTTTATTATTTTATTATTAAATAACACCTTCTCTTCTAAGTGGGTTAAGAATTTTGATGAGGATGAAATTCTCGTGTGAGTTACTAGACTTCATTTATGATATGTGGGTTCCTCATATCAATGATTAAAATCACTTATCAAGTTTGGCCTCTACTTCACATGTTTCATCACTTCCTACATGTTGTTTGCGGACTTCTAGGCTAAGGACTTATTTAAGTGTTTGAACTTTAGTCCACTTTGGATTAATCGTATGAATGTCTCATGGTTAGAGTTAGGTTGGATCATATATGGTGATTCTTTAGGGTCTCAAAGTTTCCTTGGAAGACATTGAACATGATGGTCACCATTACTTTTTTATACTTGTTTCTCAAAAATTGATGCACTAATTTTCAAGAGAAACTAAAGTAATGAAATAATTTTGCACTTGAGTGGTTCTTCCACTCTGATATTCATATTCATATTCATATTCATATTCACACACACACACACACACATATATATATATATATATATATATATATAGCATATCAAGTAAGAGCATTTTATAATGAGAGATGAGATAAACAAATATCAGTTATTAGATTTATCAAGAGAGAGAAATTAATAGACACAAATGTGCGTATCAATCTTCCATCATATCTTCATATATATTTTTTCATATAATTTTTATTTAACTATCCTATTTTATTTTCTATACAAAGTAAACCATCTAAAATAATTATACGATTGATTCAAATATTTTTATATATAATAGAATAATATATTTGATTTGTAAATTAATTTTAATTAATTTATATTAACGAAAACATGAAGTTAGTGATCAAAATATTGAATATTAACGGGAATATTAAATTACTGATCAAAATATTGAATATTAGCGGAAACATGAAGTTACTAAATAAAATATTGAATATTAACGGGAACATAAAGTTACTGATAAAAATATTGAATATTAACATTAACATGAAGTTACTGATCAAAATATTAATATTAACGAGAACATGAAGTTACTGGTCAAAATATTGAATAATAACGCAAACATGAATTTACTAATAACAGGAACATGAAGTTACTGATCTAAATATTGAATAATAACGCAAACATGAATTTACTAATAACAGGAACATGAAGTTACTAATCAAAATATTGAATACTAACGAGAACATTAAGTTATTGATAAAAATATTTAATATTAACAGGAACATGAAGTTACTGATCAAAATATTGAATAATAACGCAAACATTAATTTACTAATAATCGGAATATGAAGTTACTAATCAAAATACTAATATTAGCGGAAACATGAAGTTACTAATCAAAATATTGAATATTAACGAGAACATTAAGTTATTGATAAAAATATTTAATATTAACAGGAACATGAAGTTACTGATCAAAATATTGAATAATAACGCAAACATGAATTTACTAATAACAGGAACATGAAGTTACTAATCAAAATACTAATATCAGCGGAAACATGAAGTTACTAATCAAAATATTGAATATTAACGAGAATATTAAGTTATTGATAAAAATATTTAATATTAACAGGAACATGAAGTTACTGATCAAAATATTTATTAACGGGAACATGAAATTACTAATCAAAATATTGAATAATAACGGGAACATGAAGTTACAGATCAAAATATTGAGTATTAACGAAAAACACGAAGTTAGTGATCAAAATATTGAATCTTAATGAAAACATGAAGTCATTGATCAAAATATTGTATATTAACGAGAACATGAAGTAATTGACGAGACTATTGAATATAACTGGAACATGGAGTTATTAATTAAAATATTGAATAGTAACGAGAAGCAATGTTAATACGTTGAAACAATGTATGGTCATGTTCTTATTCGACCTTCAATTATATAGGCCTTTCAAGAAATAGTCCATTTATTTTATGGGTTATAATCCATTCATTTTCTTTTCACCTATTATTTTTCAATGGAACCTCTATATTTCTTAAATGCACTCTTAATTTTATTTTTACTATTCGATTTTTTTTACATTATTATTTTTCTAACCTTTCTTCTAAATCAATTTTTTTTATTAATACCTTTTATTTAGCTCATTTCAAATGCACGAAAAACCGACGAGTACTCGTACGAAAGCACGAGTATCACACTAGTTTTTTTCAAAAGTCCTACATAATATATACCAGTCAAATTTTTTAAAACTCAATACTTCTATAAAATTTTGTTATTATTTTAAAGCAACAATAATTCTGAAATCGACTAACATTCAGTCAAATTTAAGTTAAACATGATCGATGTAAATTTTTTTCATATTGTTAAAAGATAATAATAATAATAATAATAATAATAATAATAATAGTAATAATAATAATAATAATAATAATAATAATAATAATAATAATAATAATACTCGCAGATAACCCTATTGGTGGTACAGGTAAATTCTGCGATAACACTCGCAGATAACCCTGGTGACATAGGTAAATTTCGCGACAACACTCGCGAATAACCCTATTGGTGGTACAGGTAAATTCTGCGATAACACTCGCAGATAACCCTGGTGAAACAGGTAAATTCTGCGATGATATTCGCCGATAACCCTGTCGGTGCAGGTGAACTTGCTAGAATTATAGCAAGCAATCCTATTGGGGTCCAAACTGCGATGTAACTTGCCAGAACTATGGTAAGTGAGAGATACAAACTGCGATGTAACTTGCCAGAACTATGGTAAGTGAGAGGTACAAACTACGAAGACTTATTAGAACTATAGTAAGTGAGGGGTTCACAAACTACGAAAACTTACCAGAACTATGGTCAGTAAGGGTTCACAAACTACGAAGACTTACTAGAACTATAGTAAGTTGGGGTTCACAAACTACGGAAACTTACTAGAACTATAGTAAGTGGGGGTTCACAAACTGCGGAAGCTTGCTGACCATAGCAAGCCAATTACACAACCAACAGAAGGTCCTCGCTATTCCTTTTCAGGAACCTTTCCAGGAAGTCTTCTTCAAGACGTATTCCATCCTTTCTAGGAGCTTTTCCAGGCATACAAGATTTTTCAAACGATTCCTCAATTGGGTTTATCACGTTAGTCCCTCGGCAGTGATATTCTCCAAAACATCACCAACAAACAATCAAAGGTGCTATCTTTCTTTTCAGAATTACTAACATACTTCAACTAACATAGTTAATAGTCATGCATCATTCAACTAACATACCTCATTCATACATAACGCATATACAAACACCGCACTCATTTATTTTGAGAAGCTTATTGCATCATACATTGCATGCATCAAAACATTGCATAAATTTCAGGTTGCCTTTTTAGGCTATGCAACAATCAAAGTACAGGGTCCCTTCCAGAAAGCATATGCTTCACATTCTGAAGGAGGATATTTATCTTGGGTGGCATCTTTAAGCCCATTCCCCACGGAACTTTTTCCTGATACACGCAAATTTCAGGGCATTTCAGTGTTCAATCATCTTCTACCTTTAGATCACAATAGGCAGACGTGCCTATCTGACTCTTCAGGTTTAAGAAGATTGAACAGGGGCAGCTGTCATACCCCAAAATTTGCCTTGCTCTGTTCATCTTTAACGGCTCAGGGCTCAATGGTTAAACTCAAGTCACTCTCTCCTAATCAAAGGCTCAAACTAGGGTTTTTTAACTAATGGGTCAAGAATTTGTATTTCAAACACATCCATGACATATATAAAAGGCCATAAAATCATCCTCACAATTTTGGTATCTTTTATTTATTTATTCATATTTATTTGAATTTAAAAGCAAATAAATGGAATGAAAATATAAAAGTATTGAATCACTTCATATGGTTTTGATTTTAATCATTGGATGACCCAAATAAAGAGCCCTAAATCCATTCTTCTATTCTCTATTATTTTTATTTCTTTTATATTGAATTTTATTCAATTAATTTCAATTTAAATTAAATAAATGATGGAGATATTCTAAAGAATGAACAAGGATAATTTTTCACTCAAGTAATTATCATAATATCATGGAGATAAGTTTGGTTTGATAATAGAAAAATATGGGATAAAAATAGAGGAAAATCATGAGATTTTTATCAATTTCCTTTCTCTTTTGATAACCTAATATCCAAGCCCAAAAAGAAACCCTAAGAGAGCCATATATATTCTAAAAATATTGAGGGATGAGGGGGGGACGAAAAAGTGGGGCAGAAGAGCTAGGGTTTTCTAAGTTTAAGATCACACATAAAGCTTGAATTTTGAAACCTTAGTGGGGAGACTGACTCAGAGCCATTTAACGATTCAATCCTGTTCTGGAGGTAAGTACAGGTAAGAAACATCATTTACAGAGTCTCCATGCACCTTACGTTACTGTATATATGTTCACACTTAAAAAAAAACTATCATCATCATCGGTTTCATACTTACAGGTAGTTTCAATCAAAACTAACATTACTAATGAATTTATATGGTGTTTTAGAGTTGATTTGATCATTCATTCGCAAGGTTTAGTGGCCAAACCAGTGATTGCCATTGTTAGGGCAAGCTTGAGCTCTTCAATCGAAGTCATAATTATAGGAGGTTTTAGCCAAAACAAATGTCATATTCATGCTCAGGGTCCATTTTTAGGTAGATCTGGGCTGTTTGTTTTCTCTCCCATGGTGTATTTTGCAGGTTGGAAATCGGTGAGAATTCGCTATGAAATTGGTTGCAGAATTTGTAGCAAAACGGTAGCAAAGCGGTGGCTGAAACGCGGCTAACCCTATGGCTATTTGAAGAAGACGATGAAGTTCTTCTTGGGACCACGCGTGCAGCTTTAGGTGGTGGGTCAACAGAACATTACCTCTCTCCATCATTCATTGGCCGTCAGTGCATCAGGGGACCCACACGTTGACCAGGCCGTCAGCGTCGTTGTTTTAAATTTATTGTTTTTCACTCATACGCTTAACACCAAGTGGTGGTGGTACAACTGGCAAGGCATTGTGTTGATGACCAGCAAGACCTGGGCTCGATCCCCAGCGTCTTGCAATTATTTTGATAACTTGTTTGCTTCCTTTCATCCATAGGTTCACTACAACGTTTGCCCATACGAGTAAGGTACACCCTCATCTCATGACCCTCAGATTGCTGGCCAGCCGGATCCAACGTGACTGGAAACGCAAGCTCACCATGGAGCCTCAAGATACGTCCATATGCAATCAGGCCCCAGGTTTTTGTTTATTTGTTTGTTCTATTTGTTTTTTTAGATTAAATAGCAAATTTAATTAATTGTATTTAAATAATTTAATTAGAATTAGGATTAGGATTATGATAATTAATTTCCTGATTGTATTCCTGATTATTCGACTATTTCGAGTAATTTGATTTAATTAATTTTAATTATAAAAACCCTGTATAAATATATTATGATATTAGGGTTCGCTCAATCCCATTGGCCAGAGGCCAAAGTATTAGGATTAGGATCTTCCAACCGGCTTAGGTATTTAGCCAAACGATTTAATTTATTATTCGCTTCAATTAAATCAATTGATCGCGGTGGATAATAATCAATTAATTATTTAATTCTTTAATTAAATATAAATTAAAATAACATTATTTCGCTAAATGGTTTTAACCAAAGCTATTGGTTACGATGATTAGCATTTTCCCCTTCATCCAAATTCGTTATTATTTGTAATCGAATCTATCGATTATGAGGGGTAACGATAATTAAAATACGCATATTTGCTATTCGCGATAATCAATCTATCGATTATAGTGGTTAGCAATCCTCCCTTTAATCCGTTAGCCATGGTAATCAAATCTATTGATTATTGCAACTAACGGTAACAAACTAAAAATCAGGGTTGTACGCCCACATCCTAAAACACTTCCCAAACTCAAAATATTCAAAACACTTCAAATCAAACTACGGATTTTCATCCTTATTCAAGACTACGATAGGCCACTAAAAAGCCTTTAATCAATTTCAAACCACAAATTCTAAGGCGTACAATCCTGTGCCCGAACTACGTAGACTCTGATCCTCCATAAGGAGGTACGTAGGCACTTGGCAACAAGGCGAGTCCCCCTCCCTAAAATCTCAATTTTTCCCCTATTCACTTCCTTAGCTATAAACCTCAATATTTAGCCATTAACCTTTACTATGAACATAAAACCTTAGGAAAAGGTTGAGGGTGCCTAACACCTTCCCTCGACCTGAATATAGTATCTTACCCTGATCTCTTAACTGCGTAGGTTTCCTATTCGCCTTGGTAGAATAGGTGGCGACTCTCTAAGTTCTAAATTTTTAGGCAGGTTGCTACACATATCTTTATACATGGTAACAAAGATTTGAAAGACAACAACCAAGAGGCCTAACAAGACCAATCTAACACCACATACCCAATCTATAATACCTTTGTAGGAAAAACGATGAACATGTACACCTTTTTCAGAGGACTGCACATAGGATCCAAACCACCGATCTCCCGCATTTTGTGATAGACCAATTAAGAACAATTTTAACTGTCCATCATATATACACTCGGCCAACGACATGACAAAAACTTTTTAATTCATTTGTATAAATTACATCTCTCTAACATCATTGATTTATACGTTAAAGTGCTTTATAAACACACTTCACTCTTGTGCATCAAAAATCCACATTATCGTATCTAAACAACCTCATCCTTACGTGTCATCCATAAATACTACACATTTATGTTTATAATGGGAATTCTTTAATCACATACTACAATGCTGTCCACACATACTACACATTTTCTATTTTTTTTAAGTTTAGTAAAAATATAAAGGACTATACAAAGCATATTATCTACACTAACTACTTTTAATTAGTGCATGCGAAGTAAATATTCCTGTAATTGCACGCAATGGAAACTCAAAAAGCTTTCTTAGAATTCAGTTATCAACACTCCCAAGGCAATCAATTCTTACAATTTTAATATTGTCAAATTATTAAAAAGATTTCACTCAATTAAATTATACAAAATAAATATTTATCAAATTCTTATACATCGCCAATGAAAAAAATGGTTACTTAAAATTTTTATTTTGGTAAGAAAAGTTATATTTTTTTCCACCACCCGACTTTTCTGATTCGGGAGTAAGTTTTAACCGTTGTCTCAATCTCTCGTAATCGTCAATCTATTGAACCGATTAATCTGAGTCAGAGTCAGTTTTAACATTAAATAGTTTTGATACCCACCCAAGCACAATTGTGAAAATCGAAGCGTAATTCTCTCTATCAAATCTAAAATCAATTACCACCGAACCAACTAACTATCGATAAAATTCATATTAAACCTCAAAAAAACCATATTTTATGATGGTAAAACGAATGATGAACATTGAATAGCAGCACCATCCAACCATCTATCCATGTGCTGGTAACGCACATGGCCAAGCTACAAACCGACAACCTTACATTAAATAAACACAATTGATCCTAATAAATACAAAACAAAACAACCTTGTCCTCTTCTCCAATTCCTTCTTACGTTTTCTGTTCTCTCTCTTCAAAAGTCAAAAACCCAAGTTAGTGCTTGATTAGTGATTAAAGAGATTCCAAACTCGAGAAATGAGCAATGAGTGTGTTTCAAGACTTTGACCCCACATGTGCTGTTTTTAGATATCATTTATGAATCACTTCAATACCCATTAAAATTCTCTCTTTTTATTTTTTTTGTTACAAGAAAGTGAAATTAAGAGTCAATGCTCTCTTTACTTTCCTTTTTCTGTGAATCATTGTGAGGGTTTTTGGAAGGGAATTTGGTTGTTGACCTAAACTTTTGGTTGATTAGATAGTTAGGTGACAAATTCTATGTTTTTTTGGGGTTTATGAAATGGAGTGGTTCTAGGGTTTTCAAGTGGTGTTGTTGAGTTGATTCTGTTAATTTTTTTTTTGTGGGTTGCTGAGAATTGTTGTAAAGGTTGAAACTTTGGGAAATTGAAATTTGGAAGAGGCTGCATTGTTGGATACAAAGTTCATCTCTTTTCCTAAATGGCTTGCATGAAATTGGGGTCTAAACCTGATGCATTCCAGCGGCAAGGGCAAGCATGGTATGTTTCGACCCTTATGATTTTTATGTTGTTTGAATTACAGTTTTTGTCCATTTTATTGTTACTGTTTTATTATTTTCTTTGTTCAATTGTGTGTTTGTGAAGTTTAGGATTTGGAATAACATGTTTGTCTGCTTGCTATGTTGAACTGTAGTGAATGTATGTTGTTTGAATAAATGATTCTGTCAAGGGTTTATGTTCTTAATTTGTGTTGGTTGATAGATCCTTTTTATGTCGAATTCGATATTGGTGTAGGAAAGTGGTTCATGAGTTCTTTCCTTACCCTTTGATTTGATACGATATAGTTGATATATTATGTATTTGCGGCGAAAACGTGTAATTTGTGCCATTTCATAGAAACAGACCTGTCAATGAGGATTAAGACTGTAATTATTCAATTTGATTCGTTAATCAATCAGGTCGCGAGGAAGTGCTATAGTTTAGTTACATAAACTTCCTATACGGTCCTGTTAGTGCTATGGTTTTGATTGTTCCATATGTTTTTTTCATTACTATCCCTGTGATGGTTTGAATTCACATTATTCAAGAAATTCTTGTTACAAGATGGCGAAGGACGACATTTTTATTTGTTTTCTTGGACGCTTAAAGTAAGACATTTTAAAATGCACTGTGTTGAACTCTTGGTTGAAATTTGTGTCACCTTGCTGTCATAGGTTCTGCACGACCGGGCTTCCCAGCGATATAGTTGTTGAAGTTGGCGAGATGTCTTTCCATCTTCACAAGGTATATATGTTAATATATTTCTTATAAATTTTCATTCATATTTTGTTTGTTAAGCGCATATTTGATTTTTTTTTTCGTTTTTCCAGAATAGCCTTTCAGTTTCAGATAAATTAACTCAGCAGCTGTAATTTGTATAAATGCTTTTATGAACATTTAAATAAACTAACTCGAATTACACACTTAATGCAGTTCCCTTTGCTCTCAAGAAGTGGGGTTTTGGAAAGATTGATAGCCAAAGCTTCTGAATCAGAGGAAGAATGTGGTATACCCCTTCACGACATTCCGGGTGGGGCCAAAACATTTGAGCTTGTAGCAAAATTCTGCTATGGTGTGAAACTTGAACTCACGGCATCAAATGTTGTGGGCCTATGGTGTGCTGCTGAGTATCTTGAAATGACTGAGGAATACGGTGAAGGTAATCTTATTTCGCAAGCGGAGGGCTTTTTCAATCAAGTGGTTCTTCGAAGTTGGAAAGACTCCATGAGGGCACTTCAAACGTGTGCTGATGTTTTGGACAAAGCCGAAGAACTCCACATTGTGAAAAGGTGCATTGAATCACTTGCAGCAAAGGCATCTACTGACCCAAATTTATTTGGGTGGCCGGTACTAGAGCGTGGCGGTCCCTTGCAGAGTCCTGGTGGAAGTGTTTTGTGGAATGGAATAAGTACCGGAGCGAGACCAAAGAATACAAGTTTAGATTGGTGGTATGAGGATGTCGCAAATTTGAGTTTACCGATTTACAAGAGGCTGATAGCTGTCATGGAGTCTCGGGGCATTAGACAGGAAATTATTGCTGGTTCTCATGCTTTCTACGCGAAAACATATTTGCCTGGTTTAAATCGACGTAAGGTTTCCGGCGAGGCCAGTACGCGGCTAACCCCGGCGGCTTTAGGGTCTCCACTATCTGAAGAAGATCAAAAGACTCTTATAGAAGAAATCGATCAACTACTTCCGATGCAGAAGGGCTTGGTCCAAACAAAGTTCCTGTTCGGCCTACTACGAACAGCCATGATTTTACGAGTGAGCTTGTCTTGCATATCAAGTTTGGAGAAACGGATCGGGATGCAGCTTGATCAAGCTGCTTTGGAAGATCTCTTGATGCCAAGTTTTTCGTATTCAATGGAAACACTTTACAATGTTGACTGTGTGCAAAGAATTCTTGATCATTTCCTTGCAATGGATCAGGTTACAGGTGGTGCCTCTCCATCATGCTCAGTTGACGACGATGGCCAGTTGATTGGTTCGCCGTCACTGACACCGATCACTATGGTAGCAAAACTGATCGACGGATACCTGGCAGAGGTTGCTCCAGATGTTAACGTAAAACTTCCCAAGTTTCAATCCCTTGCTGCTGCTGTTCCAGAGTATGCCAGGCCTTTGGATGACGGTTTATATCGTGCTATAGATATTTATTTGAAGGTATGATAAATCTTTGTTGCTTCGGATTTAGTTACTGTTATATACTTCCATGTGTACTGATTCACTTTCATTGTCGCGTAAAAATACAGTCTCATCCATGGTTGGTGGAGTCGGAGCGAGAGGAGTTATGCAGGCTAATGGACTGCCAGAAGCTCTCACTAGAAGCATGCACCCACGCCGCACAAAACGAGAGGCTACCCATTAGAATCATAGTTCAAGTTCTATTCTTCGAGCAGCTCCAGCTCCGAACTTCAATCGCCGGCTGCTTTCTAGTTTCAGACAATCTCGACGGCTCAAGAAACTTAAGAAGCGGTTTAGTTGGGTCCAACGAGGGTGGATGGGCATCCGCCGTAAAGGAAAACCAGGTACTGAAAGTCGGGATGGATAACATGAGAATGAGGGTATCCGAGCTCGAGAGAGAGTGCTCAAACATGAGGCAAGAGATCGAGAAACTCGGCGGTAAGGCAAAAGGATCAACGACAAGCGCTTGGGGAGCGGTGTCGAAGAAACTTGGGTTTAAGATAAAGTCTCAGATGTGTAGTGCTCAAGAAGGGTCTGTTAGCAAACAGAACAATGGGAATAATAAGGTTGAGAAGTTGAAGGATAGAAATGTAAAGCATAATAGAAATTCTTCTATTAGTGACAAAGGATCAGTTTCTTCAATTGTTCATTCTTAGTGTCCAAGTGTTTTTTCCCTCTGTTATGTTACTGTGTCATATGCTAAACAACGGCGACACATTTCCATCTCGTACGAGTTTATTTGAGATGGAAATGTCGTCTGCCGCTGTTTAGTTTTTAACTGTAAACTGTAGCTTTAGTTTTTTTTTCTTTTCTCTTTTGTACCATTCTGCCTATGATTATAAAATGTGTATGTCATTTGAATTTTGGAAGAGGGATGCTTATAGATGCAGCTATTTGTTCTTTTTATAATTTTCTTGCATATGGCAACTCTTCAATCCTCATCAATACTTGATAACACACACCCCATTTTGAAAGATACACAAGTCCAGTTGATAACACTATCCACAGTAAAAAAAAAAAAAACCCAAATAACCACCCTGGTGTTAGTAGCAAATTGTTACACTAATTTTACAGAAAGTTGAGCAGTAGAGGCCTAGCTAGAGAAAAGACAAGTTCAGAAAATTTTGGAGCATCAATTTTCACCATTCCTATTCACTAACTGCATCACTACAAACATAACTAGTGGGAAAAGAAGGCAAGAAGTCAGAAAGGTATTAAACTCGGATACACTGTTTTATCATATAGGAATAATACACAATAAATATTGTTTCAAGGGATGTGTCCGAAGGTTGGAATTTAAATACACCATACGTTATCACATAGGAAGAATACACAAGCAATATTGTCCTAATGGGTGTGACTAGAGATTGGAATCCGGATATACCCTATTTCATCATACCAGTAAAATTGACATTACTTGATTTATCAAACAACAACTTAAATCTTTAATTCCAACGTGTATAAAATAATGTTAGATATACCTTAAAACACATTCGAATTATAACTTAAGTGAGAAAAGAGAAAGAAAAGAGATATATTTTGGTACTGATAGTTATGAGCTTGTTTGTGGATTCGTTTGTTAATGGGTCATATCTTGGACTCGTTAATATTTTGTTAGTTATAAATATGAGTTTTTTGAGAAAACAAAGGGTAGAATTTTTAGAGTTATATTTTAGGGACTTGACAGCCTTTTAGGTTTATCATAAAAATTGGTAAACAATTTAAATATTTTGGGTTTGTGTGATTCTTATATTGAGTTGAGAGTTGTAGAGATTGGGAAACACTTAGGTAAAAAATAGGGTTTGTTCTTGGGAATTTAGAAGACCATTTTCTTGCAACTCATTTGTAATATCTTATAACAACTTTTGGAGAATAGTGAATTGGAAAGTTGCTCTCTCCCTCAGACGTAGATCATTTGATCGAACTGGATAAACAAATTTCTTGAGTTCTCGTATACTATTATTGTTATTGCTTGAGGCAATTTGTTTGGTTGCCATTGTTCACTGTCCCCACATATCAAATTACTTGATTTGAATTGAACCTTGTCATTATTACAACAAATGGCGCTCACCGTGGTGCAAATGAGTTAAGTCTACAAGTGAGCATCATGGGTTCTAAATGGAACATCGAGAAGTTTTCCAGAGACAACGACTTCGGATTGGGGAAGGTGAAGATTCAAGCAATTCTAATTCAACAAAAGTGTGTAGAAGAATTAAAAGGATAGGCATTGATGCCTGCAACCCTTACACAAATTGAGAATACCGACATGGTGGATAAGGGCAAAAGTGTCATTATCTTGTGCCTTAGAGATGAATTATTAAGGGAAGTCGTGAGGGAGAAGATTGCGGTTGAGATGTGGGTAAAGATTGAATCATTATATATAACAAAGTCATTGGCTCACAGGTTATGTCTAAAACAACAACTTTATTCTTTCCGTATGGTGGAGAATAAATCTATTGTGGAGCAACTGACAGAATTTCACAAGATCATTGATGATTTATAAAATATGGATGTGAAAGTTGAAGATGAGGATAAGGTTCTACTCTTGTTAAGCTCATTACCCATATATTTTGAGCACTTTAAGGATGCCTTTCTTTATGGTAAGGAAGGAACTATCACTTTGGATGAAGTCCAGACGGTCGTAAGATCAAAGGAGTTATCAAAGTTAAAATATTTGAAGGTTGACGGTAGTGGTGAAGGCTTAAGTGTCTCAAGAGGAAGGATTGAGAGTATAGGAAACCAGAAAGGAAAGAGATCCAGATTAAAGTCCAAGTTCAAGGTTTTTGATAACTTAAAGTTTAAATGCTTCACTTGTCACAAAACTGATCATTTCAAGAAGGGTTGTCCTGAAAGAGGGAACAAGGGTGATTCCGTTTAGATTGCAATTGCCTCAGATGAAGATGGTTATGAAAGTGTTGGCGTATTAGTGGTAACAAGTTTGGAAATAGAAAAAGTTTTGGTTATGGACTCAGGTTGCTCTTATCACATGTATCAGAGGAAAGAATATTTTGAAACTTTGGAGCTGAAGAAAGGTGGAGTCGTTCAACTTGGAAACAATAAGGCTTGCAAAGTTCATGGTATTGATATAGTCAGACTAAAAATGTTCAATGATCATGAGTTCTTTCTACGCAATGTGAGGTATGTTCCCGAAGTTAAGTGAAATGTGTTGTCCTTAAGGATGTTTGATGATCTAGACTACTGCACTGGAATTGAACGTGGGGTATTGAGAATTTTGCATGGTGCATTAATAATGGCTGAATGATCCAAAAAATGTGGGTTGTATATTTAGGATGGTTCCACTGTTATTGACCGTGCATTAGTAGCTAGTCAAAACCTTCTTGATAAATCTAAGTTGTGGCATTTGAGATTAAGGCATGTCAGTGAAAGAGATTTAGTTGAGCTTGCTAAACAAGATTTGTTAGGGAGTGAGAAATTAAATATACTAAAATTTTATGATAATTGCATTCTAGGCAAACAACACTGGGTGAAGTTTGGGAGTGGTGTGCTTAATTCTAGTAGACCTTTTGAGTATGTTCACTCAGATCTATGGAGTCCGGCAAGGGTGGAAACTCATGGAGGTGAATTTTATTTCCTCTCTATTATTGATGATTTCTATAGAATATTATGGATCTACATTTTGAAAAATAAAAGTGACACCTTTGAAAAGTTTAATAAATGGTATACTCTTATATAAAATCAATTGAAAACTAAACTGAATGTATTAAAAACTGACAATGGCTTGGAGTTTGTTTTAGAGCATTTTAATGTTCTTTGCAGGAAACATGGTATCAAGAGGCATAAAACTGTTGCTGGAACACCTCAACAAAATGGCTTAGCAGAATGCATGAATATAACCATTTTGGAGAAAGTAAGATGTATGTTGTTGGGAGCTGGGTTACCAAAGAATTTCTGGGGCGAAGTTGTTGCTACAACAACTTACTTGACCAACAAATGTCCATCCACAAGAATAAACTTCAAGACACCTATGGAAGTTTGGAGTGGAAAACCATTAGACTACTCAAATTTGAAGATTTTTGGAGCCTTGGCATTTGCTCATATCAAACAAGATAAAATTGATGCTAAGGCTGTTAAGTGTGTCTTCATTAGTTATCCTAAAAGGGTGAAAGATTACAAGGTGTGGAAGATGGATCCTTGAAGATCAAAATTTATCATAACTAGGGATGCTACTTTTGATGAGACCCGTATGGGGATGAAGTGCAAGGAACTGAATGATAAAGAATAAAAAACTATGGTAGAAAAGACTCAGTTTGAGGTGGAGGTTCCTACTAGTGAGACTAGAGACGGGGAGATAGTAGAGACTTCTGTTTCAAGTAATATTGAACGGCAGCATATAATGTCTCCTAATTATCATTTGGCTCGTGATAGATTTAGGAGGGTGATTGTACCACCTCAAAGGTATGGTTATTCTAATCTTATTTTTTATGTTTTTAATGTGCTTCAGAACCAAGGATCTTCAAAGAAGCACTAAAAATCAAAGATAGTCAAACATGGTTGATGGAAGTAAATGATGATATGAATTCACTGATGAAGAACCATACTTGAGAGCTTGTGAGACTACCTAAGAAATAAACAGTGGTTGGATGCAAGTGGATTTTCAAGAAGAAGGAAGTTATTCCAAGAATTGAAGAACCAAGGTTTAAGGCAAGACTAGTAGAGAAGGGTTTCACTCAGGTGGAAGACATTGATTACAATGAAATTTTTTCAAATGTGGTAAAACATTATTCTATAAGGGTACTTATGGAAATTGTAAATCAATATAATCTTGAACTATAATAACTTTCTTACATAGAGACCTTGAAGATATAATCTACATGGAACAAACTAAATGTTTTGACAAGGCTAAGGTATATTTGTTGAAGAAATCTTTGTATGGGTTGATACAAAGCTCGAGGTAGTGGTATCGTCGGTTTGATAAATTTCTTCTTAAACATGATTTGTAAGAAGTAATTATGATAGTTATGTATACATAGTGAAGAGGAACGAGAAAGTTATTATATACCTCATTCTATATGTTGATGATATTCTAATGGAAAGCTCTAGCAAAAATGAGATTGGTAAGCTCGAGGGGATCTTGAATAGTGAATTTGAGATGAAATATTTTGGTGAAGCTAAAAGAATTGTGGGTATGGATATAATGAGAAGAAAAGTGAATTGTTCTTATCTCAATTTAGGTTATCACACAAAGCTCTCGGTTAAACAATGTCCTTAAACTGAAAAAAAGAAGAAGATAATGGAGAGTAATTCTTGTGCAAGTGGGGTTGGAAGCATTATCTATGGTATGGTTTGTAGTAGACCGGACTTAGCATATGTAGTCAACATAGTAAGTTGATTTATGGAGAATCCTGGCCAGGTTATTTGGGAAGCTTTGAAGTGGATGTTGAGGTGTTTGAATGGTTCTCTAAAGGGTGGTTTAAATTATACAAGGTCAACTCAAGAAGAAGACGCTTTGGAGGGTTTTATAGATTCTAACTATGCAGGTAATGTGGACACTTGAAAATTCTTATCAGGTTTTGTGTTTATATTGTTTGGGTCAACTATAAGTTGGAAGGCTTATGACTGAAAGGCACAATTGGGGAGTAGGGATTACTCAATTTAGGTTATCACACAAAGCTCTCGGTTAAACAATGTCCTTAAACTGAAAAAAAGAAGAAGATAATGGAGAGTACTTCTTGTGCAAGTGGGGTTGGAAGCATTATCTATGGTATGGTTTGTAGTAGACCAGACTTAGCATATGTAGTCAACATAGTAAGTTGATTTATGGAGAATCCTGGCCAGGTTATTTGGGAAGCTTTGAAGTGGATGTTGAGGTGTTTGAATGGTTCTCTAAAGGGTGGTTTAAATTATACAAGGTCAACTCAAGAAGAAGACGCTTTGGAGGGTTTTATAGATTCTAACTATGCAGGTAATGTGGACACTTGAAAATTCTTATCAGGTTTTGTGTTTATATTGTTTGGGACAACTATAAGTTGGAAGGCATATGACTGAAAGGCACAATTGGGGAGTAGGGATTACTCAAGAATGTGTGAAGATAAATTGTGATAGTCAAAGTGCCATTCATACGGACAGTCATCGAGTTTAGTATGAGAGGACAAAATACATTGATATCTATTTACATTTTATAAGGGACATGATAGAATCAAAGGAGATTTAGGTTCAGAAAGTACCCTAGGAAGAGAATCCAATTGATATGTTCACCAAATCATTGCCAAGATCAAGGTTTAAGCATTACTTGAACTTGATCAAATTTGTTGAAGAGTGATTCAAGCTTTGGAGGGAGCATCTAGGTGGTTGGTGGTTAATTGACATCACCATCGGATGGAGAGTTGTTGTAACATGCCTTAAAACCTGAAGTGAGAAAAGAGAAAGAAAAAAGACATATTTCGGTACTGTCAGTTTTGAGCTTGTTTATGGATTCATTTGTTAATGGGTCATATCTTGGACCTGTTAATATTTTGTTAGTTATAAATACGGGTTTTCTCTCATTTGTTAGACACAAGATGCATAAGGTATAAATCCTATTGAGAAAGCAAAGGGTAAAATTCTTAGAGTTATATTTTAGGGACTTGGCAGCCTTTTGGGGTTATCACAGGGATTGGTAAACACTTTAAACACCTTGGGTTTGTGTGATTATTATATTGAGAGTTAGAGATATTGGGAAATACTTTGGTAGAAAATAGGGTTTGTTATTGGGATCTTGGAAGGCTGTTTTCTTGTAACTCATTTGTAATCTCTTGTAACAACTTTTGGAGTATAGTAAATTGGAGAGCTGCTCTCTCCTCCAAACATAAACCATTTGATCGAACTGGATAAACAAATTTCTTGTGTTCTCGCTTACCATTATTTTTATTGCTTGATGCAATTTGTTTTGTTGTCATTGTTCTTTGCCCCCATATATCAAATTACTTGATTTGAATTTATCATTGTCATTATCACAACAACGTTCATGAAAATACCAAAGTAAAATTACATCCATAAAAATTCCAAAGTTTTTACACCCGATGCATAAAAACTAAATAAATCAAAAAGTATCACTGTCTAAATCTATAGGTAGTTTTATCTTAGACTTTTTCTAATTTGATTTTCTTTCAATATCGCTCAACTTAGTAAACTCTTCAATCTTATCTAAAAAAAAGTATTTGGCTAATTTTCAACTTCTTTTGTGGCATGAGATAACATTCAGGGGATGTTTGAAATATATGATATCATGGTTTCAAATAAACTTGAACAAAATATTGGGATTTTGAAAGCCATATATTACTCATAAGTGGAAAAATGTTTTCGAGAAATCATATCTTGTCATATCGATACCCACTTTATTATATGCATCTTCTATAAGATGGCCTTTTCAAGGAAACATATTCACTTACACAGGTGTTAGACCGTTAACACAAGAAATCAGAGCATGTTAATTTCATTGTATTGTTCTTTTCTCTTCCCGGGGAATGGTGCGTTGGCGAGGTAATGTTGACGCAGTAAAGTGGCAAGCAAAAGATTGGAAGTATTTCAAGTTTTATCGTATCCACAGAGATCGGTGCGAGGGAAAGAATGTCATTCAATAGTTTCCGCTTTTCCGAGCTTGGGTTAAAATGGTTTAAACGTAAAAAGGTATTAATAGGAAAATAAATACATTCTTCGGAGAGAAAAACTTATCAGGCATGAATATAAACTACTCATCACAAACTTACACCTATCGATCAGTTGTACTCAACCTACAAAGAATATTCACAATATAATACGAATTAACATCAAATAAAGTCACCAACAAGGGTGTCACATCATCATAAAAGCGTCACAAACAATAGTCCCGCTCCGTAATACGGGTTCTGAAAAATTCATTTAAAAACTATATCTCATTTATCATCATAAATCAAAGCATGATATCTCGCAGCAGAATCCATAATCTAAAATATCTTTAAAATAAAGTCCATAAACACCAACTAAACATCATGGTTCATGAGTTACAACTCAAAACATCAACATCAAAATGTAATTCTAAAGCACAACAACCCCATCCCTCTACTGTAAATTAGTTCTTTTTATTTTTAAGAGCACGCTGAGCGGGCTCCATCGTGCTAAGCGGGCTCTGCGATTCTGCAAAAAATTCCTGCACGACCTGCATCATACCATACCCAAACTTTTATCCAAAAACTTATTTTAATCCTTATTTTCTTGCGATTTAAGGTCTATTAACCTAGTTCTAACATGGATTAATCATTCTAACTACAAAAACACACATGTTCATCATACCTCCATCATTCTTCATCAAAACCTAGACCTTCAAATCCTCAACAATGGTGGATTCGAGTCTAAATCATGTTATTAATCACAAATACAACAATCAACAATGTCATACATCATATTAATCATGCAATCCAAACAATTCATCATGGTATTTCATCAATATCATCAGATTCATCATAATATCCCCAAACCCAAACCAACATACAATTATCAATCCCTTAAGGCAAACATAATAATTAGGATAACTCCCCTTACTTTAGATTGTTATCTTGATTTATTCTCTTCCCAAATTCTACGGTCATTCTTCTTCCCCTCTTTTGCCCTAGCTCTCTCTTCTTTTCTCGTTTTCTCCAAAATTCTACGACTAATGACATTCTTTCCCCTTTTCTCCTTTTTACCTAGTTAGCCTTAGGGCCCCTATTAGTGATATTACTAATATGCCCTTACTAACTCTTCCTCACTAACTCTTATTTTATTTTATTTAAACAATAACAATGCTAATTAGAATATTTTATATTATTATTCTAACTAACATCTCAATTCTACTGCCCTACACACATCAACATAAACGTCACGCGTCACATAATCACATAAAAAACATCAAATAATAATTATTAATTAAATATAATTATCGGGGTGTTACACGTATCCCAAACAAGGTTATGTCTAACACAAAGTTGTGAGAACAAATGTATTCTCGCGTTGGCGATGTCTCTCGCAAACAACAACACGAAAGCATTAAGCTTCGAAACACAAGTGATTGTTAGATCTAAACCTATCTCTAGAATCGAGAAACTAACAGATTTCCTTGCCTAATCAAAATTTTTGAGGTCTATTTCTACAACAACACAAATCCAAACATAAATGCAAAAAGATCAAGGAAGACAACAATAATGATTTGTAAATAAAATTTTATACAACACCATGATCAATACATATACATATTTTCAGAGTAAATATACAAACAAACCCAACAAAAGAGAAATACACACACAGAAAGAGAGGAAAACCAAAAATCTCGCAGATTGTCTACTCCGATTGATGAGAAATCTACCTCTAAATCATCCATGTGTGAGACCCAAGTGTTGTTTTCTAGCTAATCCTACCAAAGAATGTTGGTTGGTGAATTGGGAATAAAAACACCCCAAAACATAACATAAAAAAATCTAATTTAAGCTTTTTATATAAAAAGCAAAAACATCAGACCCTGCTAAGCGGGCTGAGCTGGCTGTCAAAAATATCTAAAATATCTACGTTGGTACAGGGGACCCCGCTAAGCGGGCTGACCTCGCTAAGTAGGCTCAACTGCACAGTGTTAAGAGTGAATTAGTAGTGTTTTCATTTGTCAAATTAACTACCTTTTGAGCTGGAAGTGAACATATTTTGTGCTTTTTAAGGATTTTATAGTTAGAATTGAACTTTAGAGGTTCGATGCTAATTGTAGAACAACTTGCGTCACTTTGGGTGTTATTTGTGCAGATATTGAAGTTTAGAAGTAAAGACGAAGAAACACGCAGGTGTAGAGCTTCTAGAGAGGAAGAATCACAAAGAAGGAAGGTGAAACGAAGGCCGAGCCGCGCCAATAAGGAGCGAGACGCGCCATCCCTTCTGACTTGGGTTCGCTCCGCGCCAATACGTGCCAAGGCGCGATGGTTGCGTTACAAGGATAAATTGTTATAAATAGAAGCTCTAATCCTCATAAGAGGGGAGTCCTTGGTGAACGAATTTCAGAGAGCAATCCTATTCTAGAGCAGAAAACAACTTCCGACGGAGAATTCAACATCAATTGAAGACATTCCCTTGATGAAGATGAATCCTTCCATGAAATCTTGTGTGTTCTTCATGACTATGGAGAGCTAAACCCCATTGTGTTGAGTTTAAGGTAGTAGTTAACCTATGAAGATGCAATTACTTTGATTAATTCCTGTGAACAATTGTTTAAGCTTTATTATCAATGAAAAACCTTGCTTTTATTTTATATCATTGTTGAACTATCAATCGAGAGATAGGGTTTATACTTTTGCCCTAGGTTTTTACATTGACTTGTTGATTAATACTCAGAGATGAGATTTTGAAGAAGTTTTCATAAATCATCTTGGTTAATTCCCTTTATCTTTATAGTTATTCTGAGAGATCGAATATCATACCGGTAGAGGTGGTTCTAGATTGATCATTAGACATAATATCAGTTTTGAGGATGAATGAAGATAATAACTTAAATAATGTTCACTCGTGGATTAATTGATTATTGTATGTGAATAGGTTGATGAACCCTAGAACTCAACATATTCATTCACCATTGTTATTCGTCTTTAAGCTTTTTATCAGTCAATTATTATTCTGTTATATGCAAGTTGAGAACAAACAATCAAAACCACTACTTTTCGCTAACTCATTATAATCCGACTATAGAACGACAGCAATATTACTCAGTCTCTGTGGATACGATATATTAGAAAATATTTAACCAAAATACTTTCAACAAATCGGCGCTGTTGCCGGGGACTGTGTCAATATTGCACGCATTGCAATAGTCGTATTATTTTTAGTTATTTACTTAATTTTAGATTTTTTGTTTATTTACTTAATTTTAGATTTTTAGTTTAGTTCCTTTATTTTAGATTTTTAGTTAGTTACTTTACTTTAGATTTTGTTTTTGCAATAGTCTTTTACTTTTGATTTTTTTTTATTATTATTATTTTTTTTATCTTGTTATTTCACTTGTTTGCTAGTTTTGTAGATTTTTGTTTGTCGGAGTGTTTGACCCAAATATAAATGCTGCAATTCATGCTCAAAACGAGATCCTATTCCAACAAATGGAGTATCTCCTTCAAAGTGTGTCACAGTTCACACCTCAAGTTAATGAGTTTCATGATCTCGGATGGTGCACACCGGAAGATGCGATGGAGTATCATATGGCTAACCATGAATATCAACAAAAAGGGCTTTCACACTATAATCAAGGTTATCAAAGAGGAACCTCTGAGTTAGAGGAAACCATGAATCAATTCATGCAATTCTCTTTAGCCATTCAACAAATCCGGAAAACGCAAGATGTTCAATTTACCAAATTCTTCACCGAGCTAAACGTAAGGCAAGTCTCAGCTTTTCAAAACCCTATGACTTGTGTAGAAACTTGCAATGCTACTTCAATAAAGAGTGCAAAAGTGCTTGATGAGGAAGTTGGAAACAATGATGTTGAAAAGGAAGAGGATAATCGTGCAGCGGAAGATGAGGAAGATGAAATTGTTGTAACTGAGGTGAATAAAGAAGTGAAAAAGAGAGATCAATCCAAAAGGAAGAAAGCATGTGACAAGATGGCAAGCAAGGTGATACCGAGTCAACACCTCCCATACCCACATGCACCATCAAAGAAAGACAATGCTAGGCAACATGCAAGGTTTATGGACATCTTTAAACAACTTCATATAAATATTCTGTTTGCCGA
Organism: Vicia villosa; assembly: GCF_029867415.1. NCBI lineage: Eukaryota > Viridiplantae > Streptophyta > Magnoliopsida > Fabales > Fabaceae > Vicia > Vicia villosa. The sequence goes on along the minus strand of NC_081183.1, from coordinate 36,560,088 downwards.
AGCGTTGGAGCAAATGCGCAAGTATGCTAAATTCATGAAGAATATGATCACAAAGAAAAAGAAGTACACATATGAGGAGACCGTGTTGCTTGATGCCCAGTGTAGTTCCGTAATCCAAAGAACTACTCCAAGAAAGGAATCCGATCCGGGACGAGTCACTTTGCCATTAAATATTGGAGGTAACTTCACTGGTGACGGGTTGATTGATCTGGGGTCTAGCATCAACTTAATCCCTTTATCCATTGTCAAAAAATTAGGGAATATTGTGATGAAGCCTACTAGGATGACATTGCAATTAGCCGACAAGTCTATCACCTCACCATATGGAGTGGTTCAAGATTTGCTAGTAAAAGTAGACAAATTCTTTTTCCCGGTGGATTTTGTGGTAGTTGACATGGAAGAAGATCATGAGGTACCCTTAATTCTTGGAAGACCATTCATGAAAACCGCCCGAATGATGATTGATATGGATGCGGGGATCATGAAAGTAAGGGTGCAAGATAAAGAGGTAAAGTTTAATCTTTTCGAAGCCAAAAAGCATCCTAAGAACAAGAAGGATAGTTTCCAAATCGATTCCACCGAAGAAGAACTCAAAGATGCTGAAAATCAAGTTTAGAAAGACAAACTGAAAGCATCTCATGATAGAAACATCAGCCACAAAGAAATTCAAGTTGGAAAAATGGTGCTCTTGTGCAAATCAAGACTCAAGTTATTTCCGAATAAAGGGAAGTTAAAATGGTCGGGACCATTTGTGGTAAAAGAGGTATGCAATTATGGAGCCATTATGGTAGAGAATCCTAAGACAAATGAGAGTTGGACCGTTAATGGAAAATGGTTGAAAGATTACTTCGGGGGAGTGGAGCAACATGCACCATTTTTAGTTCCTTGAAAGCGTTGATCGTCGAGCTCAAACGACGTTAAACAAAGCGCTCGTTGGAAGGCAACCCAACGCAGTAAGTTTTTATTGTTTTCTCGTTTTTTATTTTAAGTTTTTATGTATCATCAGACCGGTTTGATTGAGCAGGAACAGAAACCTAAGAAAAATGCAGCACCGCGCCGCGAGACCTCATACCGAGGCGCGACACATTGGCAGAAGCTTTCGCGCGTCGCGGAAGATCTGTGTGCGCCGCGGTGATGCAAAAGCAGATTTTTTTTCCTCTAACCTGCCCTCAGTTGCCTTGCGTACTGTGGTTAGCCGGAGCCCAATCCTCTTCTTTTGGGGGGAGATACAGGTGCTCGACCAGATGAGTTCCAGGAGTAACCAGAAGGGGATAGTGAGCTATTTCGTTTATGATAACTGTCATGATGATATTTTATTTTGATTTAGTTGATGATATTTTATTTTGATTTAGTTGCCCCCAGTTTAGAATGAGTAGTTCCACAACATAATGAAAAGCTCAAGCAAGATAATGAAAGTACCAACAATGGAGCAACATGCATGAAAGTGGTAGTGAGTGAAAATTTTTCAAAAATTAATTTTTCACTTCCTTTTTCAATAAGTGACAAGGCAGGTATGAATTTTCGAACTTAAACTCTTAGTGTGTGCATGAAACGTAGGTTGTTAGTAAATACTGGCAGAAGTTCTTTATGGTACATTATTTTTGTTGGATCAGCTTAGCCTTAACCATTATGAGGAAAGCTTTCTATTATTTACGATATGCATGAGACCATCAATTATTTTGACTTGTTTGTATTATGTTAAACCGTTTTTCGCATCATTTGCGGAAATCTGTGGAAGTGATTTAGGCATTTTTTTGAATCCGAGAGTTTCTTTGAGCCGATTCCATCTTAAAACTTATTTTCTTCTGTGAGAGTGTGATCCTTTTCTAACCATTCTTTGAGCATGAGGTCAAGATAAGTTTCATCATATGCACCAAGGAAACACCTGGTGAGTTTTGATCTAAATAAAAAGTTTTGTTTTGGACCATCAACTATAAACTTTGGTGATGTGTTTTCTCTTTGACCTTCATAGAAAGTAGGGGAGCATGCATAGAATCTAGATACAGGTTGATCTCCAAGTTGGGGAGAGTCATAACCAAAAGAAGAGTAAGTATATAGGTGATGATTTGCAAAGAACGAAAGAAATTCGTAGCTTGAAAAAAATAAAAGAAGAGAAGAAACAAAAGAAGAACAACGTTTGAAAGTAAACAGCTGTTGAAAAAAAAGGAGAAACATCGAGCTACGAGTGAAAAAGAGGAATGGGTGAGAAAGTTAAAGGTATAAAGAAAAAGGAAGGAGTTATGATTCGGATGCTTCCCTAGAATAGGAACAACCCTTGATTATCTTCTTTTCTTTGAATCTAAACCACATTACAACCCTGGAAAGACCTTCTGATTCTCAGATTCCACAGGACTTGATGCTAACAATATGGTGAACGTATGATATGGATTCTTGTTGATTTAATTGTTTGGATGAGTGTTTAACCCCTCTATTATTCATCATACTTTTTGATGAGAGTGATTAGTGCTGATTCAATTGCAATTGTGTAGTGTTTTGAACTTCTGAAGGTAATTTTCTTTCAAAATCTGTTTCATGTGTATGTTCTGAGTTTGAAGGAAGAGGAAGAGTATCTGATTTGGTTACTGAATCGAACCACTTGAAAAACCTTTTTGGAAAACTTGTTGCATGATTGTTGGTATGTTTTGTTGTATTCATTGAGGTAAGTAATTTTGTTTAGGGACAAACAAAACTCTAAGTTGGGGAGAGTTTGTTAGGAGTGAATTAGTAGTGTTTTCATTTGTCAAATTAACTACCTTTTGAGCTGGAAGTGAACATATCTTGTGCTTTTTAAGGATTTTATAGTTAGAATTGAACTTTAGAGGTTCGATACTAATTGTAGAACAACTTGCGTCACTTTGGGTGTTATTTGTGCAGATATTGAAGTTTAGAAGTAAAGACGAAGAAACATGTAACACCCCAAATCTACCCCGCAATTATAAGCGAAAATCAGAGTGCATTTAAAAATATTCATCAAATATGGGATGTCACAATTCGACTTAAACCAACAAACATACTCATATTGCAATCAACACAGATACATAGCATTCGGAAAACAAAACTTTATCCAACATCTTCCAATTTCAACTTATAAACATCTTTATATTCAACTTATCACAACTGTCATCATAGAATACAACAATCAAGTAATAATCGACTATTCCCCCCGAGTGCTACGTATCAGAGCAATGGACACCGACTCAACTTGCCATAAAGCAACATCAAGACTTCACATAAATGAACTCGAACAACCACGGCTAATCTTGAGTACCTGCCCATTTCCCATGGTAGGGGAAATATCAGCAAAGGGGTGAGATATATTACAATATAAATGAATGCATGATAAATAATATAGCAGATATAGATCATACATAATTTCACCAATTCGCATCACATAACATCTTACAACAACTTTCATCACAAAACAACTCATCAATATTATACGACTTTCAAGATAGCAACAATATCGTTAATCAATTAAGACAACATATTCAAATCACAATTATACTACCATCACGTCACAACAAGCATATCATCGTCTCAACAATTCAAATAACATAATCAACTTATGAAATGGCAACAATGTCAACAATCAATCATGACAATATATGCAATTCACAAGTATGATTCCAACACATCACAACAAACATCTCATCATCAAGTCATCACGTCACCACAAACATAATCAAATAAGACTCAAATGCAATTCACATGTGACTCGACTTATGCAAATGCATGTGGTACCATTCGGAGTAAAACTCCCACCGTCTCAAAATTTGCCATTGGGCACACCGTCGCTATTTGCCATCAAGGCCACCGTCGCTTTTGCCATTAAGGCCACCGTCTCTTTATGCAATGGATGTGACTCAATAAATGTAACATCCACACAAACTGTTAGAACAAGATTTGTTCTGATCAATATTCTTAGTTTTGATGATAACAAGGATATGAATTTTGTGTGAGATAATGTGGTACTCTAATACATTGCAATTTCCCTTTCAGGAAATATATAAAGAGTATGCACAAATCAGCGCTCAGAAGCTTTGACTCAGAAGGTTCAGCATGCAACATCAGAACATGGTCTGGCAAGACATCAGAAGATGGTCAAGGCAGAATCAGAACATGGGTCTATGGAAGCATCAGAAGAACTTGAGATCAGAAGCAGAAGCACTGAAGTTCTCATGGTATCACGCTCAGAAGCACTTAAAGGTCAGAAGACAAGAAGATGCTATGCACCAAGCTGTTTGACTCTGATGATATTCAAACGTTGTATACACAAACATCAGATCAGAAGAAAGTACAGGTGGCAGGCTACGCTGACTGACAAAAGGAACGTTGGAAGCTATTAAAGGCAACGTCAGTAGACACAGCGTGAACAAGGCTCGAGGTAGTTGACAAAAGCGTGAAACATTAAATGCAATGCTGTACGGAATACGCAAAGCATTAAATGCTCCCAACGGTCATCTTCTCAAGTGCCTATAAATATGAAGTTCTGATGAGAAGCAAGGTTACCAATCCTGAACGAACTTATCCTGAAAAACTTGCTGAAACGCTGTTCAAATCAAAGCTCTCAAACTTCATCTTCATCAAAGCTCACTACATTGCTGTTGTAATATATTAGTGAGATTAAGCTTAAACGTTAAGAGAAATATCACTGTTGTGATTATAGCTTTTCAGAAGCATTTGTAATACTCTTAGAATTGATTACATTAATTTGTAAGTAACTAGAGTGATCAAGTGTTGATCAGGATACTCTAGGAAGTCTTAGCTTGTGTCTAAGCAGTTGTAATTAGAGTGATCACGTGGTGGTCAGGATACTCTAAGAAAGTCTTAGCTTGTGTCTAAGCATTTGTTCCTAGAGTGATCAGGTTGTCATCAGGATACTCTAGAAGACTTAGTCGTGGGCTAAGTGGAAAACCATTGTAATCTGTTGCGATTAGTGGATTAAATCCTCAGGTGAGGTAAATCACTCCGTGGGGGTCGACTGGAGTAGTTTAGTTAACAACGAACCAGGATAAAAATAACTGTGCAAATTGTTTTTATCGTTCAAGTTTTTAGACTACACTTATTCAAACCCCCCCTTTCTAAGTGTTTTTCTATCCTTCACAAACACATAAACAATACATCACAACATCGTCTAAATCACCATCGAACATTATCAATATAATGTCGAACTTCAACAACAACAAAATCATCATCATTCATAAGAATGCATCACTTCACAATCACGTCACTATGTTGCATCATCATACAACAATAATTCACCTCACAATACATCACAATACAACTTATCAACATTATACAACTTATCAATAGTGACCATAGGGTCTACAACGACAACGACAAATTCATCATGTTATAGAAGCAATAGCAATTCAACATATTGCACAACAACAACAAACATCAACATGTTACAACAACAACAACAACAACAATTCATCATGTTACAACAACAATAATTCATCATGTTAACGACAAACATCAACAATTCATCACATCACCAACAACATCAACAAATTCTTCATATTCCTTAATTCAAGTAATCGTCATAACACATTATATTCCACTTCCTAATAAAGACATATATATTCTTAATTCATCACATGGCATCGTCGTCGACTCATACATATCAAATACGCACAATTAATCACATATAGCATACAACATCTTTATCAATTATGCATATCATCACATATCTCATTATCTCATTATAAGGAAGGCACATATTATCATTTCAATAACATTGTATCGTCATAAGGAAAATACACATCAAGTTACACCGCAACATGGTTACATTGATTCATAGCAAAGAACATACTTCACATGTTAACACAACATAGTTCATCACTTAATCCTAATAAACATAATAGGAGAATAGGTCCTATGAATCATTTTATTTCATCATGATATAGTTCATTGCGTTAGCTTTATAACGCTTCGAACGGCGTCTAAAACGGAGTTACGAATCAAAAGTTACATCATTTCAAAGTTTAGAAAAAAAAGTTCTGCAAAACAGGGTTCGCGGCGCCAACAGGGTTCGCGGCGCGAACTGAGCGAATTCAAAAATTCCCAACTTTCTGCCAAGCAGTTCGTGGCGCCAACAGAGGTTCGCGGCGCGAACTGGCAATTTCAGAAACCCCCAAAACACGAAAACATCATACGAATTTCATCCCAAAACCCCTAAACTCAACCCAATCAAGTTGGAAAACACCAAGCATCACGAACAACCACATAATACATGTTATAAACACAAATACAACACATATTATGGATCTTCTAACATCACAACATCATTAAGCATCAATTAAACACATTTCAAATCATGAATTTACACATTTGTTCATAAACCCTAACATCTCTACACACAACTTCCATGGAGAATAACATACAATCTAACCCACCATATACATCATCATGCCAACCCTTAGAAAGTAAGAACCCCACCCTTACCTTAGCAAAAGCTTCACCTTTAATGGAGTCATCCCTCTCTTCATGCCATAACTTTCTTCTCTTCCTCTCTTCTTTCTCTTCTTTCTCTTCTTTCTCTTCTTTTCCACAAAATGAGTTATGAGGTTTAATCTCTAAAACCCTAACTCTACTATCTTTTCTCACTAATGGGCTTAACCCATAACCCATCCATTGTGTTATATTCTTTCCACTTAGTCTCAATCCATAATCTCTCTTTAATTACTCCATTAAGTCAAATAACACACATAAATAAATAACCACACAACATAACCAAATATTATTTCCAATAATATTCCACATTTACCATCGATCCATGACTTTAACAATACTAACTCGCAATTGTACATCTCTGACTAATCCGACTTATTAATCTGACCATAACTTATCTGCTCAAATCAACATAATAATCCATTACGTTTGTAGAATAATATCGATAAACCTCGACTTCAACTAATTCCAATGAATAAATCCTCGATCAATTTAATTAAATAATTAATTAAATTTGGGGCGTTACAACTCTCCCCACTTAGAATATTTTCGTCCTCGAAAATCCATCCGTCATAACCGTCCTCAACTTCGCTCCCAATTCTCCAATTTCTCAATTGCGTTAGACAACACTTCGACTACCAAAATAACTCAATCTGGCTTAAATCCAGCGTCAATTATTCGACATTTCCACGACATACTTGTCAACAACTTACCGACCACTTCACGAACCTACCGACTTACCAACACTTAAGGTAGCAACAAGTCAACAACCATAACACGCTTAAATGTGGAGATACAATCTTACTTCATTAACTTAGCAACAGAGTCATCACTGTTCAACAATACCTTGACTATCGATCCTTAAGGTAGTAACAATCATAATCCTCATATACTCGGGTGTCCAACGCTATACCATTATCATAACAACATCATTCTCAACATCAGAACATATACGTACTTTCATTCCCATAATTATACATGCCAATCTTCAACAAACGCCAACAACTTTCTCTCCACCTCATTGTATCACTCTTATAGTGACATCAACATAGCCAGCATACTCAACTCAGTCATAGTACGAAATATCACTTCTTACTTACAGAGTCTAACAACAACATAACGACAACAGAAACCAAATTACTATAGCGCCAACTTAACAAGATTACCTCGACGAATACACCCAACTCCACCATCAACTAACAACTCTAGTATTGTCCTTATAAACTCGGCAAAAATACCATATTTACGATACCTCGTTCTCATCTTAACAGCCCACCAAATCAAACATGCAGATACAAACATACCATTCCCCTAGGCTTCCGATGCCTAGTTCTTCACCTCTAACAAAAACACACGCATAGCAACTGCGCCACCTTACACATCCGTTGCGCAACTCTGATAATCCATCTTAAGTCACTGTCCATGTTATATCTTTCCGTCAATCATATGGTTCACAAGTCTTAATCTAGTTCAGACTTCCTTAAACATCCATCACAAAATCATTGTTCACTCGACATTCTCAATCCCTCACTTTGCGACGTTATCTCGCCTATAAACCAACTTCTCTGACCTGTTCATTACTTCTCAACTACTCTTGGATACTTTTCCATTAATTCATACCAACCAGAGAACAACCATCTTCACGACATAACATTCATCCCTTTACGCACTATCAAGCTAGCAAGATATGTCTATGCCATCCAATCACGATTTCGTCTACTATCAACAAGAGATTAAGGGTGATCAAGTCCTCAATTTGTCAATAAATAGCCGACAACCATAATGGAGTATAAACCATCATTACCAACATTAATAATGTTCTTTTCCAACTTGTACTCATATCACCAGAAGCACTAAAATTCTATAATCCACTAATCTTCCAAAATCATCTGTACAAGCTAACACCAACGTCTTGCGGCTTCCTACTAAAACACCTCTGACGATACATCAGAACAAAATTCCTATACGCCATTATCCTCACTTCTTATTATTGAAATCATACTCATCTCTTTGCATTACCAATTCTTACTCGCGCTTCAGAAAGTTTCAATGGCTTCTACTACTGCCTCAATCACTTGCATCAATCTTACAGCAATACTTCTTTTAATCACTGATCCCACATCGACATCTTACGCAAGGTTGCTCAACCAACAACTTCACAGTCCATCAGCAGCACTGGAACATCGCACTTTCTAAATTCCATCTTCTAAAATTTATTCTCATTACTTACAGTTACCTTCAGACACATCAGGAGCTTGCACCATACTCACATACCAACAACCTCTACATAGCTCCTCATCCTTCGAGAAGTGAACATCAAAAATTCCTGCTCATCCTCTTCCTCAAGATGCTCCACTTAATTAGCAACAAAAATCTTAAATCCAAGTCATCTTCGATTCAGGAAACAACAAACTCCAACAACACTTGTACTGTCGCCCTCAGCAGCATACTACATCCTACAATTGAAACAGAACCGAGAAGCATAGCTTCTCCCCCACTTAGCTTCAAACCAACTCCTGCAGACAAATGATCAGAAGAACAACAAGTACCAACAGTGTTTCACACACTCGTCGTGTACACGGGAATAAACATCATTAGACAACATTGGCCGGACAGACCGACCTGCTCTGATACCTATTGTAACACCCCAAATCTACCCCGCAATTATAAGCGAAAATCAGAGTGCATTTAAAAATATTCATCAAAGATGGGATGTCACAATTCGACTTAAACCAACAAACATACTCATATTGCAATCAACGCAGATACATAGCATTCGGAAAACAAAACTTTATCCAACATCTTCCAATTTCAACTTATAAACATCTTTATATTCAACTTATCACAACTGTCATCATAGAATACAACAATCAAGTAATAATCGACTATTCCCCCCGAGTGCTACGTATCAAAGCAATGGACACCGACTCAACTTGCCATAAAGCAACATCAAGACTTCACATAAATGAACTCGAACAACCACGGCTAATCTTGAGTACCTGCCCATTTCCCATGGTAGGGGAAATATCAGCAAAGGGGTGAGATATATTACAATATAAAGGAATGCATGATAAATAATATAGCAGATATAGATCATACATAATTTCACCACTTCGCATCACATAACATCTTACAACAACTTTCATCACAAAACAACTCATCAATATTATACGACTTTCAAGATAGCAACAATATCGTTAATCAATTAAGACAACATATTCAAATCACAATTATACTACCATCACATCACAACAAGCATATCATCGTCTCAACAATTCAAATAACATAATCAACTTATGAAATGGCAACAATGTCAACAATCAATCATGACAATATATGCAATTCACAAGTATGATTCCAACACATCACAACAAACATCTCATCATCAAGTCATCACGTCACCACAAACATAATCAAATAAGACTCAAATGCAATTCACATGTGACTCGACTTATGCAAATGCATGTGGTACCAATCGGAGTAAAACTCCCACCGTCTCAAAATTTGCCATTGGGCACACCGTCGCTATTTGCCATCAAGGCCACCGTCGCTTTTGCCATTAAGGCCACCATCTCTTTATGCAATGGATGTGACTCAATAAATGTAACATCCACACAAACACATAAACAATACATCACAACATCGTCTAAATCACCATCGAACATTATCAATATAATGTCGAACTTCAACAACAACAAAATCATCATCATTCATAAGAATGCATCACTTCACAATCACGTCACTATGTTGCATCATCATACAACAATAATTCACCTCACAATACATCACAATACAACTTATCAACATTATACAACTTATCAATAGTGACCATAGGGTCTACAACAACAACGACAAATTCATCATGTTATAGAAGCAATAACAATTCAACATATTGCACAACAACAACAAACATCAACATGTTACAACAACAACAACAACAATTCATCATGTTACAACAACAACAATTCATCATGTTAACGACAAACATCAACAATTCATCACATCACCAACAACATCAACAAATTCTTCATATTCCTTAATTCAAGTAATCGTCATAACACATTATATTCCACTTCCTAATAAAGACATATATATTCTTAATTCATCACATGGCATCATCGTCGACTCATACATATCAAATACGCACAATTAATCACATATATCATACAACATCTTTATCAATTATGCATATCATCACATATCTCATTATCTCATTAAAAGGAAGGCACATATTATCATTTCAATAACATTGTATCGTCATAAGGAAAATACACATCAAGTTATACCGCAACATGGTTACATTGATTCATAGCAAAGAACATACTTCACATGTTAACACAACATAGTTCATCACTTAATCCTAATAAACATAATAGGAGAATAGGTCCTATGAATCATTTTATTGCATCATGATATAGTTCATTGCGTTAGCTTTCTAACGCTTCGAACGGCGTCTAAAACGGAGTTACGAATCAAAAGTTACATCATTTCAAAGTTTAGAAAAAAAAGTTCTGCAAAACAGGGTTCGCGGCGCGAACTGAGCGAATTCAAAAATTCCCAACTTTCTGCCAAGCAGTTCGCGGCGCCAACAGAGGTTCGCGGCGCGAACTGGCGATTTCAGAAACCCCCAAAACACGAAAACAGCATACGAATTTCATCCCAAAACCCCTAAACTCAACCCAATCAAGTTGGAAAACACCAAGCATCACGAACAACCACATAATACATGTTATAAACACAAATACAACACATATTATGGATCTTCTAACATCACAACATCATTAAGCATCAATTAAACACATTTCAAATCATGAATTTACACATTTGTTCATAAGCCCTAACATCTCTACACACAACTTCCATGGAGAATAACATACAATCTAACCCACCATATACATCATCATGCCAACCCTTAGAAAGTAAGAACCCCACCCTTACCTTAGCAAAAGCTTCACCTTTAATGGAGTCATCCCTCTCTTCATGCCATAACTTTCTTCTCTTCCTCTCTTATTTCTCTTCTTTCTCTTCTTTCTCTTCTTTCTCTTCTTTTCCACAAAATGAGTTATGAGGTTTAATCTCTAAAACCCTAACTCTACTATCTTTTCTCACTAATGGGCTTAACCCATAACCCATCCATTGTGTTATATTCTTTCCACTTAGTCTCAATTCATAATCTCTCTTTAATTACTCCATTAAGCCAAATAACACACATAAATAAATAACCACACAACATAACCAAATATTATTTCCAATAATATTCCACATTTACCATCGATCCATGACTTTAACAATACTAACTCGCAATTGTACATCTCTGACTAATCCGACTTATTAATCTGACCATAACTTATCTGCTCAAATCAACATAATAATCCATTACGTTTGTAGAATAATACCGATAAACCTCGACTTCAACTAATTCTAATGAATAAATCCTCGATCAATTTAATTAAATAATTAATTAAATTCGGGGCGTTACAAAACACGCAGGTGTAGAGCTTCTAGAGAGGAAGAATCACAAAGAAGGAAGGTGAAACGAAGGCCGAGCCGCACCAATAAGGAGCGAGACGCGCCATCCCTTCTGACTTGGGTTCGCTCCGCGCCAATACGTGCCGAGGCGCGATGGTTGCGTTACAAGGATAAATTGTTATAAATAGAAGCCCTAACCCTCATAAGAGGGGAGTCCTTGGTGAACGAATTTCAGAGAGCAATCCTATTCTAGAGCTGAAAACAACTTCCGACGGAGAATTCAACATCAATTGAAGACATTCCCTTGATGAAGATCAATCCTTCCATGAAATATTGTGTGTTCTTCATGACTATGGAGAGCTAAACCCCATTGTGTTGAGTTTAAGGTAGTAGTTAACCTATGAAGATGCAATTACTTTGATTAATTCCTGTGAACAATTGTTTAAGCTTTATTATCAATGAAAAACCTTGCTTTTATTTTATATCATTGTTGAACTATCAATCGAGAGATAGGGTTTATACTTTTGCCCTAGGTTTTTACATTGACTTGTTGATTAATAATCAGAGATGAGATTTTGAAGAAGTTTTCATAAATCATCGTGGTTAATTCCCTTTATCTTTATAGTTATTCTGAGAGATCGAATATCATATCGGTAGAGGTGGTTCTAGATTGATCATTAGACATAATATCAGTTTTGAGGATGAATGAAGATAATAACTTAAATAATGTTCACTCGTGGATTAATTGATTATTGTATGTGAATAGGTTGATGAACCCTAGAACTCAACATATTCATTCACCATTGTTATTCGTCTTTAAGCTTTTTATCAGTCAATTATTATTCTGTTATATGCAAGTTGAGAACAAACAATCAAAACCACTACTTTTCGCTAACTCATTATAATCCGACTATAGAACGGCAGCAATATTACTCAGTCTCTGTCGATACGATATATTAGAAAATATTTACCCAAAATACTTTCAACACACAGCCCCTGCCAAATGCAAAAATCTTCAAGCGCGCTACAACATGGGATTAGCGGGCTCAATGCTTACTTTCTTCCAAAAACGTGTATTTGAAGTCGTGCTTTCGACACGTTATTGCTCAATGCTCCAAACATATGAATGAAAAACTATCAAACGATAAATTAATTACATAAAAACACGATTATACACATATTGTACATATTTACAAACAAAGTGGGGCTTATTCAAAGAATACATCAAAAATGAATTGATAAGTGCCACTAGAAAGTACACAAATATAACGATTATTTTGCACTTATTTGGTACAAGGACGACAAATCTCCGATGGAGTATGACTGCCACTTTTTGCTCCGAATTTGAGTGCATGTGTCTGATATCCTCTATTTCGGCTTTGACCTAATGATCCCGAGATTGCTCTTTGCGATGAAGTTGTTTTTATTAGAATCGATTGTGGTATGACTCATTGGTCGCTGCGCAAAGCTCTACCTGCACATGGTGTTGGTTCTTAGGGGAGTGCGCTGCAGGTTCTCTTCAATCATGAATATCTTGTCTACCAAGGCTTAAGAGTTTTATTGTTGTACTAAGTTATATACATTGTTCAGTAGATCGACAACTCGTTGGGTGCCTAGGTTAGCTTGTAGCTGTTGAATATTTGGGAGCATCTCATGTCTAGGTATTAACGATTGCAGTGGAGTTTGCTTCAAAGGTTGGCCTTCATAAAAATATTGCAGAGCTTGGAAAAATATAAGGACTTGGAATGTTCCTCTATCGACTCTCGAAGGAACAAAATCCTGTTGATCAGGAACATATGGAGGTCATTAGAAATGGATCATCCTCTAACAGAGTAGGAGGTGAAGTTGTGTTTGCTTCAGTGGCCGCAACATCGACGTGACGTTGAACGTCAGATCTATTAATCTTCGTTGTCACCATGGATATGCGAGTTCATTATTCGACCTGTTCAAGAGAAAGATCAGTGTTTCGTGAGAAAAATATTGGTGATTTGAAGTTTCAGTGAAGAGACAATGGTTTTTTGTGGGAAAACAACAGGAGTTAGTAGCCGATTCCCACATATTGTGTCACTGTTCGTTTAGGAACTAGATATTAGTGAAGAAGTGAGATGAAATATAACTCGAATGCGTTGAATCAATCTTCCATCGCGGTGGATCAGACTTCCAGTGCTGTGGAGAGAGATTGGATATGCAAAGTTAGCATTTCAACATCCAAATCAATAATTGAATGGAAAATAATTTTAGAGTGAGAATAAATTGATTGCCTAAAATGACATGAAACGACCTTTATATAATATGAGCAAATAAAACTGTCCTTATGTGATTCAGCATTTTGTACGGGTTGTCGTTCTTTTAAATCTAACGGTGAGAGGTGTGATGAAAGATGTGATCGTCTCTTATTTCATACATCTTCTTCTTCAGCACTCGTTATGGGACTTTCTTTTGGACCAATACAAAACAATATACATTTTAATTTAAATAATTAAATCAATATTACATATTTGAAATTAAAATCCTAAGTTCTATCACTTATGAGATATTACATATATATTGCATGTGCATTCTCTTAGCTTGTAAGCAATTATAAAGATGAGTATGTCACTGCCCGCCACTTATAAAAAAATCATTTCAAATAAAGCAAAAGCATTAGCAAGAAGAAGAAAAATTCGAGTGCATGCAAAGACCACAATTACCACCAACAACCATCTACTAGTGTCATACATAAAGTATTACTTTTTCATTCATATTTTTGCTTCATGACGGCCAAAAGTTTTTTTTCTTTGATTATATTAAAAAACCAATAAAACTTTAGTGCCCAACATTCAAATAATCTATTAGACTATATGTTTCTTAAACTCTAAGATTTATATATGACCTTATTCACTATGACAATATAACGACCAATATTTGGAAGCCAACTTGTCCACTACCAAATAAACATGTTTTATTTTGATATTTGAAATATTTTACTTAAAAAATAAATGTTCACAACACTTTGTTAAATATAACTTATTCAATTATTACAAATGACAAATTAATATTTGTCTTGTAAAAGTTGAGCACACACAAAGATAGAGATAAAAAAGTGAGAAAAGAAAATGAGTGAATTAAACACCACATGTTTCATTATGAAAACTTGCTGATGAATTTATTATTATGAAATTGTCCATGTAGCAACAATATTTCATATCTTTAAATCAATAAAGTTAATCTTTTAAAATTTTAAAGAAATATATTATAGTAATATATTGTGTGCTCTTACTAAATTAAAAATATAAAAAATGATTTTAAAAATTTAAATCAGTATAATTTAATTAATTTCACACAATCTCTCAATGAAAATAATACAAAATTAAACTTTATGTAATAGTTTTAAGAAACAAATTATTTAATTAAATATAATAGTTCAAATAAAAGATAAAGTTTGAGAAAAAAGAGTATGTTACATAAAAAATTGGTATAATTTTATATATTATTTATAAATGAAATTGTAATAAAACATTTTAAAAGATTTGTAAAATTGAAGAAAAAAATTGTTACATAAAAACTCGACATCCATTATATATATTGAGTTAATTTCCTCATTTCTAAAAAATGATTTTTTTTCTAAGAGACAAAATTAGAAAAATAGTAAGATCCATTTTTAATATAAAGCCTAATGTGCACCATTTTAGGTCCACTTTCACTTTGTCGTATCAAAAATTTACTTCACCGCATCAGAATTTTATTTCATTCGATTTCCACCTATTTATAGTTAAAGTATGGAACAATGACTTAGTTTGCGAAAATCGATGTTTGATTCTCACAAATTTCCACAATCAAATTTTTCTGATTCCAAAGTCATAAATTGCTACCGAGGTCTTTTGATCCAGCTACTGAAGTCACCACAGACCTATCAAATCCAAAATCATCCCCTTACTCATCGTCTCTTTGACTGATGATGGATTGTTTAGCAAGGAATAAGAGAATATCATCCATCACGAAACTCTTCAAGATCGTCAATGGGAACTAGGAGGCAAGAAAAAGACAAACATATCTTATGGCTTTGAGACTGTGAGAAAGTGGATTGAGCTCCTAATGCGACACTTCCACTAGTCGTAACATCTATCATAGCAAATGACTCAATGTTAGGGATCCTTACCAACAATATGAGTTCTTGGTGACATTATATACATCGGCATCTTCATGAGGTTAGGATTACATGAGTGAGATCTCACGTCGTATGAAGGTGAGAATCTTTTAGCTTTCAATGACTCTTTTAATCAGCTGTGTGGGATCATATAATCACCATTTCTGTTAGAGAAGGGAAGAACAAGGAGGAAGTGGACATATGTTTCTAGGTAATCCCCTGCGAAAGCATATACAATGTTGTCCTAGAGAGACCGTTCCTTGTGGCACTAGATGTACTGGTTTTTGCAATTTATATAAAGATGAAGTATCACAACGATTTCGGCAAACCAGTTGCCATTTCGGATGATCTAGGCATAACTCACTTATACATGAAGCTATAATGAAGAATCCCTTAGAGATCATGGTCGCCCCTGAGAAGAAAAGGAAGAAGACTCGTGAGATTACCATCATAACAATCGGCCTCTACATACGAGAAGATGATGTTAGAACAAGATTTGTTCTGATCAATATTCTTAGTTTTGATGATAACAAGGATATGAATTTTGTGTGAGATAATGTGGTACTCTAATACATTGCAATTTCCCTTTCAGGAAATATATAAAGAGTATGCACAAATCAGCGCTCAGAAGCTTTGTCTCAGAAGGTTCAGCATGCAACATCAGAACATGGTCTAGCAAGACATCAGAAGATGGTCAAGGCAGAATCAGAACATGGGTCTATGGAAGCATCAGAAGAACTTGAGATCAGAAGCAGAAGCACTGAAGTTCTCATGGTATCACGCTCAGAAGCACTTCAAGGTCAGAAGACAAGAAGATGCTATGCACCAAGCTGTTTGACTCTGATGATATTCAAACGTTGTATACACAAACATCAGATCAGAAGAAAGTACAGGTGGCAGGCTACGCTGACTGACAAAAGGAACGTTGGAAGCTATTAAAGGCAACGTCAGTAGACACAGCGTGAACAAGGCTCGAGGTAGTTGACAAAAGCGTGAAACATTAAATGCAATGCTGTACGGAATACGCAAAGCATTAAATGCTCCCAACGGTCATCTTCTCAAGTGCCTATAAATATGAAGTTCTGATGAGAAGCAAGGTGACGAATCCTGAACGAACTTATTCTGAAAAACTTGTTGAAACGCTGTTCAACTCAAAGCTCAGAAACTTCATCTTCATCAAAGCTCACTACATTGCTGTTGTAATATATTAGTGAGATTAAGCTTAAACGTTAAGAGAAATATCACTGTTGTGATTATAGCTTTTCAGAAGCATTGTAAAACTCTTATTTGATTACATTAATTTGTAAGCAACTAGAGTGATCAAGTGTTGATCAGAATACTCTAGGAAGTCTTAGCTTGAGTCTAAGCAGTTGTAATTAGAGTGATCACGTGGTGGTCAGGATACTCTAAGAAATTCTTAGCTTGTGTCTAAGCATTTGTTCCTAGAGTGATCAGGTTGTGATCAGGATACTCTAGAAGACTTAGTCGCGGACTAAGTGGAAAACCATTGTAGTCTGTTGCGATTAGTGGATTAAATCCTCAGGTGAGGTAAATCACTCCGTGGGGGTGGACTGGAGTAGTTTAGTTAACAACGAACCAGGATAAAAATAACTGTGCAATTTGTATTTATCGGTCAAGTTTTTAGACTACACTTATTCAAACCCCCCCCCCCCCCTTTCTAAGTGTTTTTCTATCCTTCAATTGGCATCAGAGCGCCGGTTCTAAGGTGCAAGCACTTAACCGTGTTTAGAAAAGATTCAGGAAGAGAAAAACGCTTCAGTAAAAGATGGCTGGTGAAATTCCAACAGACCCACCTGCATCTACATCTGGCTCTGCTGAGCAATACAATGGTAACAATGGTTATACTAGACCACCAGTATTTGATGGTGAAAACTTTGAATACTGGAAAGATAAACTGGAAAGTTACTTTCTTGGTCTAGATGGTGAACTATGGGATCTTCTGATGGATGATTACAAACATCCAGTGAAAGCTAGTGGCGTAAGGCTTACAAGGCAAGAAATGAATGATGATCAGAAGAAGCTTTTCAAGAATCATCATAAATGTAGAACTGTTTTGCTGAATGCTATCTCTCATGCTGAGTATGAGAAGATATCTAACAGGGAAACGGCCTATGATATATATGAGTCATTGAAAATGACCCATGAGGGAAATGCTCAAGTCAAGGAGACTAAAGCTCTTGCTCTAATCCAGAGATATGAAGCCTTCAAGATGGAGGATGATGAAAACATTGAGAAGATGTTCTCAAGATTTCAAACGCTAACTGCTGGATTAAGAGTTCTGGATAAAAGCTACACCAAGGCTGATCATGTAAAGAAGATTATCAGAAGCTTACCCAGAAGATGGGGTCCAATGGTAACAGCATTCAAGATTGCAAATAATCTGAATGAAGTTTCTTTGGAAGAGCTTATCAGTGCCTTGAGAAGCCATGAAATAGAGCTGGATGCAAACGAGCCTCAGAAGAAAGGTAAGTCTATTGCATTAAAATCTAATGTTAAAAAATGCACTAACGCTTTTCAGGCTAGAGAAGAAGATCCTGAAGAATCAGAATCTGAAGAAGAAGATGAAATGTCCATGATCTCCAGAAGGGTAAACCAACTCTGGAAGAGCAAGCAAAGGAAGTTCAGAGGCTTCAGAAGTTCAAAGAAATTTGAACGAGGAGAATCTTCTGACAAAAGATCTGACAAGAAGAAGGTTGTCTGCTATGAGTGCAATGAGCTTGGACATTACAAGAACGAGTGTCCAAAACTTCAGAAGGAGAATCCCAAGAAGAAGTTTCATAAGAAGAAAGGTCTTATGGCAACATGGGATGATTCTGAATCAGAATCAGAATCAGACTCTGAAGAAGAGCAAGCCAACTTCGCGCTGATGGCTACAGAAGATGATGGATCAGAATCTACATCAGAATCAGATTCTGAAGAGGTATTTTCTGAACTATCTAGAGAAGAGTTAGTTTCCAGTCTAACAGAACTTCTGGAACTCAAGTCTCAGATTAGTATCAAATACAAGAAGCTGAAAAAGCTATTTGAATTTGAAACTAAGAAGCTTGAAGTGGAGAATTCTGAGCTGAAGGAAAAAGTTTTAAATTTATCCAAAAATACTGGATCTCCTTCTGTCTCTGAAAAATCTACTCCAAGTCTGAACAATATTCTGAAAGAATATGACTTAAGTTTCAGAAAGTTTTTATCTAGAAGTATTGGCAGAAGTCAACTTGCTTCTATGATATATGCTGTGTCAGGAAACAAAAGAGCTGGCATTGGTTATGAGGGTGAAATCCCATACAAGCTTGAATCTGTGGATGATATGAAAATATCATACAAGCCTCTGTATAACCAATTTAAATTTGGCCACTCCCATGATATTAGGCACACATCACATGCTCAAAGCTTTCACATAACACACACCAAGAAGCATGTGACAAAACCTAAGAAATATCATGGAACTCAGAACATAAACTATCATTCTGTTCCTCCTATTTCATATAATGCTAAACCCAAGTTCAATCAGAACTTGAGGAAAAATAACAAGAAAGGACCCAAGAAATTGTGGGTACCTAAGGAGAAGATAATTTCTGTTGCAGATATCCTTGGCGGCAAAGAGGACAAAAAGCAAAATGTCATGGTACCTGGACTCTGGGTGCTCGCGACACATGACGGGAAGAAGGTCTACATTCCAAGACCTGGTGCTTAAGCCAGGTGGAGAAGTCAAGTTTGGAGGAGATCAGAAGGGCGGAATCATTGGCTCTGGAACCATAAGTCTTGGTAACTCTCCTTCCATAACTAATGTACTTCTTGTAGAAGGATTAACGCATAACTTATTATCCATAAGTCAATTAAGTGACAATGGTTATGATATAATCTTCAATCAAAAGTCTTGCAAGGCTGTAAGTCAGAAGGATGACTCAATCCTATTTACAGGCAAGAGAAAGAACAACATTTATAAGATTGATCTTCAGGATCTTAAGAATCAGAAGGTGACTTGTCTTATGTCTGTTTCTGAAGAGCAATGGGTCTGGCACAAAAGATTAGGACATGCTAGTTTGAGAAAGATTTCTCAGATTAACAAACTAAATCTTGTCAGAGGACTCCCTAATCTGAAATACAAATCAGATGCTCTTTGTGAAGCATGTCAGAAGGGCAAGTTCTCCAAACCTGCATTCAAGTCTAAGAATGTTGTCTCTTCCTCAAGGCCGTTAGAACTTTTGCACATTGATCTGTTTGGCCCAGTCAAAACAGCATCTGTCAAAGGGAAGAAATATGGATTAGTCATCGTTGATGATTATAGCCGCTGGACATGGGTAAAGTTCTTGAAACACAAGGATGAGTCTCATTCAGTGTTCTTTGAATTCTGCACTCAGACCCAAACTGAGAAGGAGTGTAAAATCATAAAGGTCTGAAGTGATCATGGTGGTGAATTTGAGAACAAATTCTTTGAGGAGTTCTTCAAAGAAAATGGTATTGCCCATGATTTCTCTTGTCCTAGAACTCCACAACAAAATGGAGTTGTAGAACGAAAGAATAGGACTCTACAAGAAATGGCCAGAACCATGATCAACGAAACCAATATGGCTAAGCACTTCTGGGCAGAAGCAATAAACATTGCATGTTATATTCAGAATAGAATCTCTATAAGACCTATTCTAAATAAGACTCCTTATGAATTGTGGAAGAACAAAAAGCCCAACATTTCATATTTTCATCCTTTTGGGTGTGTTTGTTTTATTCTGAACACTAAAGATCATCTTGGTAAGTTTGATTCTAAGGCACAAAAGTGTTTCCTTCTTGGATATTCTGAACGCTCTAAAGGCTACAGAGTATACAATACTGAAACATTAGTTGTAGAAGAATCAATCAATATCAGGTTTGATGATAAGCTTGGTCTTGAAAAGCCAAAGCAGTTTGAAAATTTTGCAGATATTGATATTGATATCTCAGAAGTTGAAGAACCAAGAAGAAAAGTTTCAGAAGCTGAAAACCAAAGCAGCAAAGAATCAGAAGATCAAGTTGCTGCATCCTTGGAAAATCTGAGAATTTCTGAAGAACCAACTATCAGAAGATCATCTAGACTCACATCTGCTCACTCAGAAGATGTCATTATTGGAAAGAAAGATGATCCTATCAGAACAAGAGCATTCCTCAAGAACAATGCTGAATGTCAATTAGGTCTGTGTCATACCCTAATTTTTGACCCCCCTGAGATGACATATCTTCAGGATTTTTCATCAGGATAAGACAAGTACCCAGAGCAGTCATTTCTCCACCTGGTACCTAATCGAGGATGCACAAAGACAAGAAAGCTCAGGCAAAGGATCAATCAATACAAGGATTAGTCCCTAATACAATCATGAGGCTCAAAGACTTCATTTTTCTCATCTATGATTGATTAGACATCCAGTCATCTGAGTACAGGCTTACTCAGGTCACCAGACTAGGGTTTTGAGCCTATCAAGGACTAAAATCAGGGATCACATTTGGGAAATCCTAAAAAGCCCCAGAGGGTCATTCAAAGACATCAATCTTCTTCAAATAACTCATATTACAAGATCTACTGGACATCACACTTCAATTCCAAGTCTACAGTCATTATTTTCACATGGTCGACAAATTAGGGTTTTGACCTAATTCACCAAGAGGGTTGACTTTTGATCAGGGAATGAATCCAAAACTCAAGACATGATTCAAGGATCTCTACTACCTCAATATAATCCATTTACATCATTCATTTGAGGAAAAGATCTTGTTTCTACACAAAAACCCAAAAATTCACTTTGTCAGGAAAAAGTCAACTGTGAAGGATCATCATTGACTTTTAAGGTTTTTGGTCAAAAAATGACTTTCAAAGATCAATATCATCAATATATGGATGTCAAAGTCATTTGGCCAAAGAAACTCAAAGAAATTCATCAAGGAGCGAAAAGTCGGGAATTAGGGTTTTTGAAGGCATGGTGAGAACTCAAAATTTCACCTACACAACTCAAAAAACTTCCAACATGAAAGTTGTAGATCTTGCAAAATAAAACAACATCTTACAAAGGAACTTTTTTCAAAAGATCAACCATTTATGAAGTTTTGGAAATTTTGAAGTTTAGGTCATAAACACTTAGAAATTTTTCTAAGTGTTTTAACCTAGTTTTCTTCCAACTTTGGCCTCATTTTTCACAAATTTCCCAAAGGATTCTGAAGAAGACATAAACTAATGATTTAAAGTAGATGTTTAGGGCTTTCCAAATTGTGTTCAACCTTCTCCAAATTCAATTTGAGCTAAGAGTTATGCTTGTCCAAAGTTGGCCTCATAAACTAAAATTATAGGTCATGTACAATTTGGAACTTTGCAATTTTGTGCATCTTGCTTCACTAAGTGGTGCTACACGACCTCTAATGCATCTGAAAACATACCATGCATCAATTTCCATCATTGCATAAAGATTGAAGAGAATATTCCAAAACCAAGCCATGTGATTAAGTAATGATTACATTCTTGAATTTATGGCAAATGATGAATCATCAAGGAATCTTCTCACTAGCCAATTGGAACCCTCCTCTGAATCAGAAATGTCCCCCAAGATCCTGCAAGATCAATGGTTGGGGAAGCTAGCCCGAAAATGCATCATTGCACTTGGATATTTTCCAAACTTTCTTCATGGCTAAGGAAGCAAATCAACTTCACTAAGGAAGCTCACTCCTCTACTTCAGTACTGAACCATTTGCCTATAAATATAGAGGCATTCCTCATTCAAAAACACACCAAAGCAACCATAATACTTGCTTTCTCATTCTCTCCTTTTGCTTATTGTTTTTCAAAGTTCTTTGGCAAGAAGAATCGATTTCTTCAAACCAAGGCTCATCTTTGAAAAGTAAGCCTTCTATCATCCTCAGGGGGTTCATTTGAGGTGATCCAAGCACCTGGATCACTTCTGTAAGTAGAGGAACACCATTATCGAGTTCATTTTGGAGCACTTGCAGTTGGAGGACCATCGAGCAATTCAAAGAGTTTCCAACAAAGCCAAGCATCCAGGCACGTTCCTCTGGTCATAGTGAAGCTAACCAGATGGCTGCAGCTCATCTGTAACTCCAAATTCAACAACCTCCATGTCCACTTGAAGCTGAAATCGAGGGAGGTCCATAGAGCAATTCAGAAGGATTCAGGCTATAATAAACATCCAGTTAGCATCATTGAGTCTCAGGGAAGCTATTGAGATCATTCATTCAAGCCCAGGTGCTCTCAATCATCCTCACGACCTTCAGTTTCAGAGGTAAGTTTCTGAACCTCACCTCTTTAATTCAAGCACTCTTTGTGCAATAGCTCGATTCTATCTTGTTCAGCATCATCAGAGGACTAAAAACCCTCTATCATCATTCATTTATTCATCTTGTGCATCATTTAATTTTAAAATTAGGGTTTATATGTTCTTCGTGTTCATGCTAAAATTAGTTAGTTACACTTAAGATAAATAAATTCTGAATCCATGGCCATGTTCCTCGTCCAAAATCAAGCAAAATTGATGTTTACATCACACCATTCGGTTGAGAAACAAGGGAGTTAGAAATTCAAAATTTCTGAGCTCAAGGTTGAAGACGAAGATGGTGGCGCGCGAAATTTGAATCTCATGGGTCTTTTTAAAATATAAACAATTCGTTGCATCTGAATAACAAGCTGCGCGCGCAGCTCAGCTGGTTATTGTTTTGTGGTGTGACCAAAGGGGCGTGGGTTCGAACCATACTAGGGCCAAACCAATTTTTTACCCCTTATTTTCTTTCTTTTTTTATACAAACTTCACTTAATTATTTAATCTATCAAATTAAGTCATTTTTACTTCATTTTTCACACACATGTCACTTAATACATATATTTTGTGTTTAATCAAAAAAATCATAAAAATATTATTTATTTCCTATATTTTAATTAGGTTTAAAATCATATGTTTTAAGTTATTTTCTTAAATACTTAATATACATTTTCACTTTGTTTTAATCTAATTAATTGTGTAAGTAATCATATGATAAAAACCCTAATCATTTAGGTCTTAATTAGGTATAGATTTTGTCTGTACTTCAATTAAGTTGACTTTTGTCAAAATTCAAATTATGTTCAAACTTCAAAGTAAACAGACAATCGAGGTTTTCAAACAACAAAACCTTGTATCATTCAAAATCATTTTCAAATTGCTCTCATAACCAGTACTGTAAAGTACTGGGCCTCTAATAGAGTGTAAGTCCCAAACACCTTCTCTTCTTAGCTTGTTTTCAAAACTGTATTTTCAAAATCTTCTTTCTGTTTTTCAAAACATTCTTCTGGTATTTGAAGGGCATTATTCCCGGTGAAACTCTTCAGATACCTATGTGACCTTTGTCCATCTTCACTTCTTCTGTTTTCAAAAACCATTAACTATTTATCATATATATTCAACTGTTATCAACAAAACAACAAAAATACTGTTGAGGCTCTGTACATACTTCTTCAATGGCCTCCACTCCATCCAGGTTAGGCTTTACAAGCTTTCAATTTACAGTCTTTGTTTAAATTACTGTCAAATATAAACTGTGCATATATTAGTTTAGAACTGCGTTTGAGCATAAACCTTAGGACAGTTAAACTATATATATTATAGGAATATGACCTAGGATTGAGAATGTCTTCCCGGTGAAGGCTCTTTCCTAATTAGAGATCTGTAGTTCAAACCCCCAAGATGAATTATTCCCGGTGAAACATCTTGGCAAAAACCTTAGAATCCAAATAAATAGGACACATCCACCCAAAGAGGAATTATTCCCGGTGAAACCTCTTACCCATTTGCTTAGAGCCAAAATAAGTTCAAAACCACATAAGCTTTCTCTTGTGCTATAACAAGGACCCTCGATTAGCCTCCTCTTGGGCTTTGTACAAGGACCCACAGGCTTCTTAAAAGCATTTCCAGCTTCCTCTTGAGCTTGTATACAAGGACCCATCAGGTTTCTTATAAACATAGGAACAGGTCTTTAGTCACCTTTTAGCCTACCCTGGTGAGTTTCTTCCAATTTAAACCAGACTTTAAACAAGCTAAGTTTGTCTCAATTTCACATTGAGTACACTCTTTGGAATGAGAGACATGGACAGTCTCTGTCACCCTTATCTTCATCAATCCTCCTTAGTAGAGTCTAGGATCTATGTTTTGGTCATCCTCAGCATTGAGTCAGCCTTCATCTTGGGCTTTAAACAAAGAGTCTCCACTAGATAATCTTTCTGCCATCCATTTTTCAAATCTCAAAATCCCTGGAAAGGGTTAGCCTCCAAAGTCAATTAAAATCAATCCATCATTTCAACACCATCCCTGGAAAGGGTTAGCCTCCAAAGTCAATTAAAATCAATCCATCATTTCAACACCATCCCTGGAAAGGGTTAGCCTCCAAAGTCAATTAAAATCAATCCATCATTTCAACACCATCCCTGGAAAGGGTTAGCCTCCAAAGTCATTTAAAATCAATCCATTCCTTCATTTCAACAAAAAAACCCCTGGAAAGGGTTAGCCTCCAACATCTGTTTAAAATGTCAAAACAATAATTTCATTCTCTTAGGAGATAATTTCCCCAAAAGAGTCAAAATCCCTGGAAAGGGTCAGCCTCCAAAAAAAACATGATAAAGTCAGTCTTTTAACAGACAAATTCACCAGTTGAGTCAAAATCCCTGGAAAGGGTTAGCTTCCAAAAGAAAAACAGTCTTTTTTAATCTCCAGTATAGTTAAAACCAACAAAAAAACAGTTAGCCTCAACCTTGGGCTTCATACAAGGCACCCAAACAATAAAACTCCCCTGTCAAGAGTCTCCCCAGTGAGTTCTTCATCACTCAGTAGCCACAACCTTGGGCTTTGTACAAGGCAGATAAACCATATCTTTCATGTGTCAAAGATTCCTAACACTTAGGATCTTTTCCCCATATAGTCATCCATACTTAATTCATTTAAGAGTCCGCCACAACCTTGGGCTTTGTACAAGGCAGAAAATAATGTTTTCCCTAGCTAGAGTCAGCCACAACCTTGGGCTTCGTACAAGGCACATAAAATAAAGTCATTCATTCAATTATCCTCAACAGTCAGCCACAACCTTGGGCTTTGTACAAGGCACACAAATAGAGTCTCCCTAAACAGAGTCAGCCTCAATTCTGGGCTTTGTACAGAACACAAAAATACCCTGTAATTAACCCCCAATGGAGCCATCTCCCAGAGTCAATAACATTAATAAATCAATCAAAAAGCCTCAAGCTTGGGCCTCATACAAGCCAGCTAAAGTCAAATCTTTCATACAGTAGATAGACATAGCTTATCTCCATAGAGAGATATTTTTACTACTCTACCACATTCAAACAAACAAACATTTCAATTTCAATTTCAATCAAAGTCTCCCATTTAGGACTCTGAAAGACATGCTCTGGCACATCCCCAGACTTGTACACTTTCCCTAATTTGGACGAGCATTTTTATTTCATTTAAGAGGCATCTGACTGGCATACTTGTACACCCAAGTAAGGTCCCCCTCTTGAATGAAATGAATCCAGTTATTCTGTCACTCCTTTAAATGTTTGTGGTAGAATAGTACAAATACCTCTTTGTAGAGATGATTTCATGTCTCTTTACTGTAAACAAAGATTTAATTCCAAGCTTCAACCTTGAGCTTCAAGCAAGGCACCAAAAACAATTAATTGCCCTAGTTAGTTCCCCGAACTACATTAAGCTCTGACTTCCACTAGGGATATGTAGGCATGAGGTTCACAAGGAATCTCAGCGAGCTAATAAAATACCAAAAATAGTCAGTCTGTCTATCTGTCTGTCTTTCTTCAATCAATTCAATTCCTTCTCCTAACACAAAGGAGAAACTTTCCCAATCATAGCAATAAACACAAACACAATGACACAGAGAAGGTTCCTGTAGAGTACTACAGATATGTAGGGTGTTTAAACACTTCCCTATGTATAACCGACCTCCCGGACTCCAGAATTTCTAGTCTAGGTGTAAATCCCCACACTTAGCAAACTCCTAGGGTTTAGTTGAGATCTTTTTTCCCCTTTCCTACTCGTAGGACAAATAAGAAAGTTCGTGTGATATCGTAGGAAGAACTGAAATAAAATTCATCCCATCACGGGCGCATTCTCCTTCCAAATTTCGCGTGAAGGGTTTAGCGTGCCGTCCTCCCAAGTGAAACGGGGAGGTAAAAAAAAAACGACACCACAGTCTGGTTTCTCTGATCGAGCCAACTTCTGTTGATCAAGCTCTAGAAGATACAGACTGGATAATTGCCATGCAAGAAGAGTTAAATCAGTTTACAAGGAATGATGTTTGGGATCTTGTTCCAAGACCTAAAGGATTCAATATTATAGGAACAAAATGGGTTTTCAGAAACAAGCTGAGTGAGAAAGGTGAAGTGGTAAGAAACAAAGCCAGACTGGTGGCTCAGGGTTATAGTCAGCAAGAAGGGATTGACTATACAGAAACTTTTGCACCAGTGGCCAGGTTAGAATCTATTCGTCTATTAATTTCTTTTGCCACTCAACACAACATCACTCTTTATCAGATGGATGTTAAGAGTGCCTTCTTAAATGGTTACATAGATGAAGAAGTTTATGTCCATCAACCTCCTGGTTTTGAAGACTCCATGTCTCCAAATCATGTTTTTATATTAAAGAAATCATTATACGGATTGAAACAAGCTCCTAGAGCTTGGTATGAACGTTTGAGTTCTTTCCTTCTGGAAAATGGTTTCACTAGAGGAAAAGTGGACACTACTCTCTTCTGTAAAACATTTAAAAAGGATATTTTAATTTGTCAAATATATGTTGATGATATTATCTTTGGAACATCTAATGCTACACTTGGAAAGGAGTTTGCTGAGTCTATGCAGGCTGAGTTTGAGATGAGCATGATGGGTGAACTCAAGTATTTCCTTGGGATTCAAATCAATCAAACATCAGAAGGAACGTATGTTCATCAAACCAAGTATGTGAAAGAACTTCTGAAGAAGTTTAATCTTTCTGACTGCAAAGAAGCCAAAACTCATATGCATCCAACTTGCATACTAGGTAAGGATGAGGTAAGTAAGAAGGTAGATCAGAAGCTGTACAGAGGTATGATTGGATCTCTTCTATATTTAACTGCTTCTAGACCTGACATTCTGTTCAGTGTTTGTTTGTGTGCTAGATTCCAATCAGATCCTAGAGAATCTCACTTAACTGCTGTTAAGAGAATTCTGAGGTATCTGAAAGGTACTACTAATGTTGGTTTAGTTTACAGAAGATCCAAAGATTACAACTTAGTAGGATTCTGTGATGCTGACTATGCTGGAGATAGAATTGAAAGGAAGAGCACTTCTGGAAGTTGTCAATTTCTTGGAAGTCATCTGATCTCATGGTACAGCAAGAAGCAAGCTACAATTGCCCTCTCAACAACAGAAGCAGAATATGTTGCTGCTGCTGGTTGTAGCACACAAATGCTCTGGATGAGAAGTCAGCTAGAAGATTATCAGATATATGAGAGTAACATTCCTATTTTCTGTGATAATACTTCTGCTATATGTTTATCTAAGAATCCTATCTTGCATTCAAAAGCTAAACATATTGAGATTAAACATCATTTCATAAGGGACTATGTTCAGAAGGGTGTTATATCTTTAAACTTTGTGGATACAGACCATCAATGGGCTGATATCTTTACAAAACCCCTTGCTGAAGATAGGTTTAAGTTTATTCTGAAGAATATCAGTATGGATTTATGCCCAGAATGAGAAGATGAGAAGATCTTATGTATGAGTATCTTCTGAAATGAGATTGGATTAGTCTTTTATAAGAAGTTTTGATTGTAATCAATTAGAAGTAGTGATTCTGTTATTACTAACGTTTCATTGTCTAAGTTGACTCAGAATATCTTTAAAAGTAAAACAGCTGTAACTGGCTATCCAGATGGTAAACACGTGTTCACTATTTCTGGACAAGCATGCGTGCAGTTGAGGGGACGCCTACTTAGGTAACTGTGCTAATCACTTCTTTTGTCATTATTATCTCTCCTCACGTCACGTAACATTAAATGCTATTCATCATTTCAGTTTATTTCTTTTTCTTTTATATTCTTCAAACGCTTCTTTTCCCTCTTATATTTCTCTCTCTTGCATTCAGTTTCTTTTTTTTCGCTCTCTCTCTCTCTCTCTCTTTGCATTCATATCATAAACCCTAGCGGTTCTCACTATCTGCAAAGTCACCATGAATCCTTCGTCAAGCTCATCAATTCAAGAAACTGATCGCAAACAAAAGAGAAAGGCAACTGATGAACCCTTCTGAAAGCGCTCCTCACATGGTCTTTCCAGAAGTGGTTTATCCTGCAGAAGTTGCTGGTCCAACTCCTCCAACAAACCTAGCAGCTATTCTTCAGGCGTTGGAAGTTGGAGCTTCTGAGTTGCCCGAACCAGAATATGTTGAGGCTGCTTCTGAGTCAGACTCAGATGTAGAGATGGAAGATGCTGAAGAGATTGACTGTTCTCGTTCAGAAGATCATCCTGCTGAGAATGTGGTGGTACATTCTGATGATCTCCCTGAAGAGACTACCATGGAAGCAGCAGTGGAGAATATTATGCCAGTCAACAGAAGTCTGGAAGTTTCTTCTTCTGGTGAACCCTCCTATCTGGTGCGGACTTTGGAGGCCATGCAGAAGAATCAAAATGACCTGGCTTCTCGTCTGGATAGGCAAGATGAGACCAATGCAGAGTTCAGAGCCTTCATGGCAAGGCAGACTGAGAGCAACAATGGGATTCTTGAGACACTAGCCAAGATTTTGTCAAAGCTAGGGTCTTAGTCTTTGTGTCTTAGTTGTTTTCTGTTTGTTTGTTGCATCTGCGTTCTGCATAACTCTTGTACTTCTTCTTGTTTTATCAATGATTATTTGTTTTTTCTTTCCTTTGTCGAATGCTTACATCTGAATCTTTTACATTCTTTTTGATGCTATGACAAAAAGGGGGAGAAATAGTGATAAATGATTTGATTTATATTAGCAGTTGCCGGGAAGAAAGCCCCCACATTTCTAACAGAAGCTGCAAGCTTCATATGTTTCTAAGTTGTGTTGTTGCAGGAATTGAAGATTCAAGATCAATAAGCAACAAGATGAATCAAGCTCTTGGATTCTTGAAGCAAGCTGAGTGCTATGAAGCTTCAGAATCAGAAGCAAGAAGGAAGAATGTTCAGATATTCTAATGATAAAATATGCTCTGAAACATTATGTCTATTTGTTCTGATACATTCTATATGGCTCTGATACATATTATGTGTTCTGAAACATATTCTATGTTCTGACTCATTCATGCTGACTTTTGTCGTTTAGTTTTGTTCTGTAACATTTCAGGATGTAGAGATGCTCTGATAATGCTCTGGTACATTCAACAATGTTCTGATACAATCTAGCATGAAGTGATGAAAGAAGAAATTCAAGCTCTGAAGCTGTCCCAATGGAAGCAAGAATCAGAAGCTGTGGATGTTCTGAAGATCTAAAGAAATTCAAGTTCTGAAGCTGTCCGATGGAAGCAGAAATCAGAAGCTGTGAATGTTCTGAAGATCAAAGAAATTCAAGTTCTGAAGCTGTCCAATGGAAGCAGGAATCAGAAGCTGTGAATGTTCTGAGGATCTAAAGAAATTCAATGTTCTGAAGCTGTCCTATGGAAGCAGAAATCAGAAGTCATGAATGTTCTGAAGATCAAGCATATGTGAACGTCTCTACTGAAATACTCAGGGAGGTCTTTTATTTATAAAATTCTTCTAGTATTAATTTCAGGGGGAGATTATTCATCTCAGGGGGAGATTGTTAATCTCAGGGGGAGACATATTCACATGCTTATGCTATAGCTGTGTAAATTGTCTTTAGCCGTCTGCTCTTTCTGATCGCAAATTCATATCATTTATATATGTTTTTGTCATCATCAAAAAGGGGGAGATTGTTAGAACAAGATTTGTTCTGATCAATATTCTTAGTTTTGATGATAACAAGGATATGAATTTTGTGTGAGATAATGTGGTACTCTAATACATTGCAATTTCCCTTTCAGGAAATATATAAAGAGTATGCACAAATCAGCGCTCAGAAGCTTTGTCTCAGAAGGTTCAGCATGCAACATCAGAACATGGTCTGGCAAGACATCAGAAGATGGTCAAGGCAGAATCAGAACATGGGTCTATGGAAGCATCAGAAGAACTTGAGATCAGAAGCAGAAGCACTGAAGTTCTCATGGTATCACGCTCAGAAGCACTTCAAGGTCAGAAGACAAGAAGATGCTATGCACCAAGCTGTTTGACTCTGATGATATTCAAACATTGTATACACAAACATCAGATCAGAAGAAAGTACAGGTGGCAGGCTACGCTGACTGACAAAAGGAACGTTGGAAGCTATTAAAGGCAACGTCAGTAGACACAGCGTGAACAAGGCTCGAGGTAGTTGACAAAAGCGTGAAACATTAAATGCAATGCTGTACGGAATACGCAAAGCATTAAATGCTCCCAACGGTCATCTTCTCAAGTGCCTATAAATATGAAGTTCTGATGAGAAGCAAGGTGACGAATCCTGAACGAACTTATTCTGAAAAACTTGCTGAAACGCTGTTCAACTCAAAGCTCAGAAACTTCATCTTCATCAAAGCTCACTACATTGCTGTTGTAATATATTAGTGAGATTAAGCTTAAACGTTAAGAGAAATATCACTGTTGTGATTATAGCTTTTCAGAAGCATTGTAAAACTCTTATTTGATTACATTAATTTGTAAGCAACTAGAGTGATCAAGTGTTGATCAGAATACTCTAGGAAGTCTTAGCTTGAGTCTAAGCAGTTGTAATTAGAGTGATCACGTGGTGGTCAGGATACTCTAAGATAGTCTTAGCTTGCGTCTAAGCATTTGTTCCTAGAGTGATCAGGTTGTGATCAGGATACTCTAGAAGACTTAGTCGCGGACTAAGTGGAAAACCATTGTAATCTGTTGCGATTAGTGGATTAAATCCTCAGGTGAGGTAAATCACTCCGTGGGGGTGGACTGGAGTAGTTTAGTTAACAACGAACCAGGATAAAAATAACTGTGCAATTTGTATTTATCGTTCAAGTTTTTAGACTACACTTATTCAAACCCCCCCCCCCCTTTCTAAGTGTTTTTCTATCCTTCAGATGAATCCCTACGAGATAACAAGCTTGACTCTCCACTAAAGGTCAAATCGAAATCCATAAGACCAATTCAATAAATTTTTTTGAGGTTATATAACTCGGTGATAATCCGATAAGTCTATTTCGTATAGGAGTTGATTTGCCATCTGTGATTAAGAGAGGACTCATTGAGTTCCTTAAAGCTAATGTTGACCTCATCGTAGTTTCTCCTGACGAGATACTCAATATAGACCCTAGTGTGGCTTTTCACCAATTGAATATTGACCCTTTCACCCATTATGTGGCCCAACTAAAAAGACGACAATTCCTTGAAAAGGTTGAAGCAGCCATGAGTAAGGTTCAAGGTCTATTGGACGCTAACTTTATTTTTGAATTAAGATACCCTGAATGGTTATCCAATATTCTATTGGTCAAGAAATCGTCAGGGAAGTGAAAAAGTTAGTTGACAACACCAATCTCAATTGAGTATGTGCGGAAGGTTCGTATCCATTCTCAAACATTAATAATCTAGTGGATAACTCAGCCAATTACAAACTATTGTCATTCACAAACGCGTATTCTGGCT
Organism: Vicia villosa; assembly: GCF_029867415.1. Lineage (NCBI taxonomy): Eukaryota > Viridiplantae > Streptophyta > Magnoliopsida > Fabales > Fabaceae > Vicia > Vicia villosa. Next base: position 36,527,304 of record NC_081183.1, on the reverse strand, counting down.
ATAACCAGATACCCATATTTAAGGTGGATAAGGATAAGATGACCTTCATGAATGAGCGAGCTAATGATTGCTACAACATTACTCCATTTGGTCTGAAAAATGCAGGGGCAATCGAACAATTCCTTACATAAGACACCAAATCCCTCAGATGATCGCCCACTGTCAGATATAATTGAATAATCCCTTACATAAGACACCAAATCACACTAGGACAATTTTAACCGTCCACACTATATAGTAAAACTCAACATGCGTCATTTCAGATCTGCCCCACTTTTCCGTTTCGGTTCGAGTAGTCATTATAGTGCATCGGAATTATTTTCCATTCAAGCTTCTCTATTTCTAATTTAAGTATGAAAGAATATTAGTAATTGAATAAAATTAATTAAAAAAATAGGCTAAGCATAATAATGCAGAATTAAATATTTTTGTTTCGCATTAACATGTGTTGTATATTTTGTGATGATAATGATTAAGAGTATTTAAATTTCCATTACTTTTTCATATTTATTTGTTAGTAGTGGCGAGTCAAATCTCCAAAAACAACATCCTCGTCTTATACCGCCAACTAAGAAATAAAAAAAGAACAAGAGATGAGTCTGCCAAGTCATGTCATGTCAGAAAAAGCATTTAGAAAGTCACTCTTTCTCTTTCTCTTTCTATAAACAAACTTCATCTTTCTTTTCTTCCTCTAACCTCTCATCTCACTCTCTCCTTTTCCCTTTCCAAATTCTCCTTCTTCCATTGCATTCTACTGGAAGGAACCACGCTCTCCTCTTCCTCTGCATGCTCTCTCACTGTAATCCTCTTCTTCTCTCTCATCTTCTTGGTTTTCCTGTCTGTTTACTTTCTTTTGTATTTAGGATTTTGTACTGTCTCTATTTATGTTTCTTTTTCCATGAGTTATGTTTATAGTGACTATGAATGGTGAATATTTATGCTCCATAAATTTCTGATCCTGACTTTTCTCTAGGTTTCTGCTGTTAAATTAGTGTAACAACTTGTTACTAACACCAGGGTGGTTATTTGGGTTATCTTTGACTGTGGATAGTGTTATCATTATCAATCAACTGAACTTGTATAAATGGGGTGTGTGTTATCAAGTTTTGATGAGGATGAAAGAGTTAGAATATGTAAGGAAAGGAAGAAGGTGATAAAACAGCTAGTGTGTAATAGAGAGGAGTTTTCTGATTCCCTGCTAGCTTATTTGAAAGCTTTGAGGAACACCGGCGGTACGCTCAGGCAGTTCACCGAGTCCGATATTTTAGAGTTGGACTTTGCATCTACTGGCCTGCCTGACCCTCCACCTTCCCCGCCGCCTAATTTGCTACTGCCACCGCCGGTGCCTCCTTTTCTTGTTGACAAGGGTATGCCGCGCGTTGGCCAAGATGAAATGCTGGAGAATGATGATGTTGATCCAATTATGAACTCGATGTTGCTATTTCGACCGATGGATAAAGTAGAAGGGGTGGAGTCGTTGGAGGAGGAGAATTGGGAAGAAACCAAAACGGAATTCGAAGATGAAGTCCATGACTCGGAAGGTGATGCGAGTGCTAGAAGATTACGCAATGGGAAGCAACAGGTTAGAGAACCAGTTGATGATAATAATCCATCTGCCATTTGTTTGTTTAAAAAAGAAACTCACGACGCTAAGAAAGCTACGCCCAAGCAGGCTGGTAGAAATGCCAAAACCTTGGAGGGTATAGTTAAAGAGTTAGATGATCATTTCCTGAAAGCATCGGCATGCATAAAGGAAATTGCTGTTCTCATTGATATCAGCAGCGGAGATACTCTTCTACGCCAGAATTCTGGACGTCATCTTAGTAAGGCTACATTCATATTGTGTACTTTAGGATGGTTGAATTGAAGTTCATCTTGGCATCGTTTTTATACTATTGTCGCGTGTTCTTTGCAGGCAAGAGAACCAATTCTGCAAGGGTGTTTAGTGTGCTGTCATGGAGTAGGCATACTAAGTCGCCCACATTCACTAAAGATGACGCCGAGTTTTCTAGTCCTAGTGAACCATGCAGGCCTGGAGCTCATTGTGCCACGCTTAAAAAACTATACGCCGCAGAGAAGAAACTTTACAAAACAGTCAAGGTAAGCCAATAATAAAACCTTATTAAAACTTGGCATTTTCGTATGAAATTATTTTTCTCGCTGCTCAAATGTCATAATACAGGAAGAGGGAGTTACCAAATTGGAGTTTGAGAGGAAGTCTGCCTCATTGCAGAAAGAAGATGAGAATCTCGATTCAGCCAAAATCGAAAAAATTCGATCAAATGTTGAGAAGTTAGAGTCTGATTTAATAAGCCTACGGCAGTGTATCAGTGAAACATCATCGTCAATTTTAGAACTTATAGACGAAGAACTCTTACCGCAACTGGTTGCATTAACTGCCGGGTATATTTCTGACTTGGTTACATTATTACTAGTGATGAGTCTCTGTCGTATCGTATCCTGTGTATGTGTCCGTGTTTCAGAAAATAAATCTTGTTTGTTTTGTAGGTTGTCGCAAATGTGGAAGATAATGCATGAGTGTCATCAGTCCCAGACTCTGATCTCTCAGCAGTTGAGTAAACTCAGCGATAACCATAACACAATTCTAAGTTCCGAATATCATCACCAGGCTACAATTCAGTTCGAGAGTGAGGTCTCTTATTGGTATACTAGCTTCTGCAAACTTGTAAAATCGCAACGAGAGTACGTAGGGACCCTCAGTAAATGGATCAAGCGTACGAACTGCCTCAGGGAGGGTCATGAAAGCGGTGATCACTCTTCTGTTCGCACCATTTGTGAACAGTGGGAGCCTGGCCTTGATGGATTACCTGATAAAGTACTTCACGCCGTTATTTTTTGTCCTTTTTCTATATTACAAATGATTATATTTTATGAGTGATTATGAGTGAAATGATAATAATTTTCTGGCGGTTTGGTATGATTACAGGAGGTCGCCGATGCGATAAAAAACCTTTTGGTATCCATCCGTTCAATAATTGCTCAACAGGCCGAGGAAGATAACATTCTGAAAAAGTTGGAAAAACTTGAAAGAAAGTTGCTGAGGTGTTCTGCGTCCCTGGCTGTCATACAGAAAAAAATGGAATGGAACTTCGAAGAAGACGACCGCGATGTAGCCAATATAAGCCCGAGACATCCGCTGTTTCAGAAAAAAGCTGAAACAGAAGCTTTGAAGAAGCAAGTGGAAAGTGTGAAAGCAGATTATTTGGGTTCTGTTCAATGTAGTAGGACCATGACACTAGATAGCCTCCGAACTCGACTTCCTCATCTCTTCTTGTCACTGATGGAATTTGCAAGTGCTTCCTCTCAAGCAATTGAGGCTATAAATTCTCAGTCAAGCCAATAGAATGAATGCATACAAAAGATGTTCACTTTTGTGCTGATATGAACAAATACATGATGTAAATTGTGTTTGTAAACTGAAACAAAATTGTTTGTGTTTAGCTTTTACTTTATATTGACTCTTTGTAGTCCTTTGATCCTAAAACAACTTTTCAATGGAGAAATTTGAAAGATAATACTTAGTGTGAAAGAGAGAAAATTTCTCAGCTCTACCTCATACTGTGTTCTTGTCCATAGCATTATCCTATTCACCGAAGGGTGTGAGAATCCTTCCCACGACACCCACACAAGACCGGTAATAATGTAACTACATATGTCACACAACACCGGTAATAATGTAACTACATATGTCAGTGCTGATGTATGACATCAAACACTATATTGACACATATCAGACATTAGACATCAAACATCAAAAACTATACTAACATATATGAGACACATGACATTTATGTTATATGAATTTTTGGTGTTACATAGACATATACTACTACTATAAATGCAATTACTTTCATTGTTTTAGCTTGGAATCACAGTGTTGATTATATATTCTTGATTGAATCTCCATTCCTGTTTAGTACATGGCTGTAGTGAAAGACTTGCTATGCCTATATCCATATCAACATCTTTGCCATTTGCATTCTGCATTACCAAAACCAAATATGTTAAAAGCAAATTACAAACGTGTGAAAAGTTTTACTAGTGAATAGAATAAAATACAGATGAATTCAAGCAAGGGACCTGAAAGATTATGGTAGATGAATTTGAAGGTGAATTAAGAACAAATCCACCCTTAAGAAAAGACCAACATGGTAACATACACCATGCTTGGCAGAAACTGTCCCAATACAGTTGTATGTATTATTTTCTGCTTGCAACCTTGCTCTTATCATAGTTGAATCTGAACCTTCAACCCACACCCATGCTGCCACGTCATCATAACAAATCATATTTATAAAACAAAATTTAAAATCTTTCATCAATCCGTTGTAGTCTAGTTGGTCAGGATACTCGGCTCTCACCCGAGAGACCCGGGTTCAAGTCCCGGCAACGGAATATTTTTTGTTTTATTAATCCAAAGAGCGCTGATGCAAGTGTTAGAAAATTATGCAGCAAAAAACAACAGGTTAGAGAACCAGTTGGTGTCTTGATGATAATAATCCATCTGCCATTTGTTTGTTTAAAAAAGAAACTCTCGTTACAAAAGCTAAGCCGAAGGGGGTTGGTAGAAGTGGAAAAACCTTGGAGGGTATAGTTAAAGAGTTAGACGAACATTTCCTGAAAGGATCAGCATGCATAAAGGAATTCTGGGCATCATCATAGTAAGGCTCCATTTGTATTGTGTTCTTAATGATTGTTGAAGTTCTGTTATGATAGATTAGGTGTTTTGTGATTGGCTAACCATGATCTTTTTTTTTATGTTTGTTCTATATTGGAAATTCATAGTTTTATCATTTTTATCATTTTTATATTACTGTAGCATGTTCTTTGTAGGCAAGAGAACCATCTGCAAGAGTGTTTAATGTTTTATCACAGAGTAGTTATGCTAAAGTCACCCGCATTCACCAAAGATGACGCCGACTTTTCTAGTCCTAGTGAACAAGCAGGCCTGGAGCTCATTGTGCCACGCATAAAAAACTATATGCCGCAGAGAAAAAACTTTACAAAGCAGTAAAGGTAAACCAATAATAGAACTAATGAGCGGTTTATGGTGCTGATTTTTATCGGTGTTTAGTACAAATTTAATGCAAGTCATATATTGAATTATCTTGAATCATATTATAAATTTCAACCATGGTGTGCCCCAAATAATCTGGCTTTGCATTAGAGACTATCAGTTAATGTAAAAATAATATCTGCCTAACTGAATTAGTTAGTCTTGCAAGCTTATATATAAGTCCTATTCAACATAGAAAATAGATCAAGAACAAAACTTCATAGTTAATACTACTAACCCTTATTTACTAAAAAGATAACAAGTAACAACCAACATTTTTCATTTCAAAAAAAGAAAATACTAATCCACAAGATTGAAAGTAATTATGGTCAGAGGTGTTCACGGAAGCTACTTGCGCTGTGAAGTCGGGGCAATGCTGGTTGTCCGAGTAGGGCGACCATGGAGAGCAAAACACCTATCAATAGTATGTCCGAGCTTCTGGCAATGATCACACTTATGACGAGGTTTACCATGCTTACGAGACCGGCCACAATGTGCAGCGTTAACATCCACATTCAAAGATGGTTTTGCCACCGCTACACGCAGCAAAGTAGCCGATACAGAGTCCCAAGAAGGCACAACCGGAGAATCCAGAATTTGATCGCGAACCAATGAATACTCCATAGGTAATCCATACAAAGCCAACATTAAAAAAAAGGTTTCTTGCTGTTCAAATGCCTCTTCAGCCGAACCAGGCGGAGGCAATATTTCATTGAAATCATGTAAAAAGCCTTTGATTTTATCTAAATAGTCAGCCAAGGAACCATCAATTCGTCCCGGGGAAACAACATTCATGAGATTCTTCCAGAGCTCGTATAGCCTTCGAGCATCGGTTATGTAGAAAATCTTAGCCTTCTTCCAAACAGACTCACAAGTTATAAGAGTTATGAAGAAATTCTCCAAGGAAGAATCAATGGTGGATTTTAGTATGATACATATTTGAGCATCAATCATTTTCCAGAGACCACGGTCTGATTCGGCAACGGATTCGACGTTGTTGGTGAGATGATCCTCGTAGTCTTGAACCTTAAGCCATTGTTTGATGTTTGATGACCATGTATGGTAGTTAGTGGCAACTAACTTGTCAGTAAAGAGTGGAACATTGACATAGTTTTTGAAAATAAGGATACCAGATTTTGAAGAGTCTGAACCAGCCATGAGAGACTAAAACCTCCGTTAACTCAAAAGGACGAGGAATTTGTATTCAAAGTGGACGTGATGTGATTTTTCGATGGATATTGTCAGTTGTTTACGGCGGGTATAAGGTGCCGGAAATTGATAGAAAAAAACACCGGTCCACCTAGGAAAATTAGGGTTGTCTACACTAGTAGTCCACTGTAGTCTATATATATATATATATATATATATATATATATATATATATATATATATATATATATATATATATATATATATATATATATATATAGTTTTTTCGTTAGTTATTCATCTTCAAAATTACTACTATTATCAACTATCTACCCAATACTATAATGTTGCCCAAACTGACTAATATACCCTTCCTCCAAAAAAATTTTACACTAACAAAAGGCTATATAAGTAATTAACAAATTAAAAATTGGTCTTTGCCATTTGTGTGATTCTCATTGGACAAACTCAAATACTTTTGTACTTCAATTCAACTTTTTGCCCTCTTCAATACTATTTTCATCTGTCAAAACATTTTCATTCTCTCTCTTCCATTTTCTCTCGTCTCTTCTCTCTTCTCCATTAAACCCTAGCCGCCGTCGATCCTGTCTCCGGTCACCACCACCTTAATGAAAATATTAAGCCCATTTTCATATTCCCATCTCACGGGTGTCACAAAGAACCGGTTGGATTCTTATTTCAAGCGATTTCGCCATCGAGCGCCGCCTCTCCTTCTCTGATACTCGCAAAACAATCGCATCAATGTTCAGTGTTAATTTGCTTCTCTGTGTCGAGTTTTATCATTTTTACTTCTATGGTAAACAATCATAGGCCTCGCCGACGTCGTCGTGACCGTCGATGCCAGAGACGAAGATCTAGATCTGAAATTGAAATCATAGGATGCGATAAGACTAATCTGATGCGGTGCGGAACATACACTACTCGATGTACTCGCGGAATGAGATTTGGTGGAAACCGCCGTGAAACAAAATCTTCTTCATTTTCTATCTTCTCTCTCTTTGTCTTCTCTCCCATTTTCTATCTTCTCTCTCTTTGTCTTCAAACCCTAGCGCCGCAAAAATTCTATCTTTATTTCACTCATCTCTTCGTATCTTCTTATCTGCAGGTAATATTCCTTAATCTGTAGTTTGCTAGGAAGGGGAATCGCTCTATTGATGTAGCAAGGCATAAGAAAAAATGTTTGCATTCCTAAATGTGAATAATAAAAAAATGGGTTACTTTTTTTTTTTGGTACAATAAAAAAATGGGTTACTTTAAAGCCAGATCCAATAAGCTTCTTATTTGTTTGCATTTAATGTGTTTGTGGAGAATTTTAGCGAGTATTGTTATTGATATTTTCAATACTGCAGAAGTACAAATGCTTTGGTGGCAAGGTGGCTCTCTAAGCATATCTTTCAAAAATTCAAGTTTGAACAAGAACAATCCATTCTCTGTAAGCATATCTTTCATATTTTCTATGTTTACCTTTCAGTTCATGTTAGATTTATTAATAATGTTGGTATGACAGTGAAGATGACAAACAAGACCTAGGCAAAGAAAATACAGTCTCTGCCTCAATGTCAAAGGTTGCTTAATATGAAAGGTTGTTTTAGTTTTTTTTAGGACAGAAGGATTTCCTCCCAAATTGAAAGTGAATTTTCTTTTTGTTTTTCTCATTTTCAACTAACATTGAACTATTGACTTTTACATATTCTCTGTAGCATATGCACTTTTTATGGAAGTGTGTCCACTCTCTAATACATATCGATTCATGTGAATTCATTTTCTCAATTTATTGTCGTGTTATTTTGTGTTATGTTCGGTGTCAGTGTTTTGCATGATTTAGTTATTTATGTGAGTAGGTTCTTTGATATTTGTGATACTAATAACATTGTTGATTTATGTGAATATGTTCGGTGTCAGTGTTGCGAGTTCATTTGGATTTTTTTTAATTTTATTTTGAATTTCAATTTTCATTTTTTAGTTTGTTCATTCATTATCAGTGTACTCTTTTTGTTATTTCACTCAATCATTTTACAAAATAAATAGTTTTTTTTTACTTGTATCATTATTTTTGTTAGGCCGCTTGCAAACAATTTATTGAGTGGAAGTGTTCCTTCCAGTATTTGGCAAAACAATATTTCAAATCCTGATAAAAGATTGCCACTGTAAGATCTCTATATCGTTTCTCTTCTATCTAGAGGTGTATATTTTTTAGTGCGTATGAGTAATGCTTGACTGTTTTTATTGAGCAATATGCAGTAGCATAAGGGCAGCCTTAACATTGATGTTCATGCATCTAAAGAGAAATTTGTCAAGGATAAGTCCTTCAGGTTTGTTGACATGTTCTGATAGTGCAGTTGAACCAACACTGACCCCAATTTCGATTCACGAGAGCGGTGAGGATGCATTAGACATGACTTTTAGTCAGATGGTTTGTGATATTCACTTGTGCCTTGATTTGTTAGTTATATTTGATAAATATATAATATATTTTTTTACGACTAAAAAATGATTTCGATAGAGGCAAAACAGGCAGAAGAATGGAAGAAGAGAGATTCAAGACTCTTGAATTATTGGAAGGAACCAAATTGGTCCCTGCCATTCTATTTGTGTTATTTCTGTTTTATACTGAAATTATCATAAATTGTACCAATTTTATTTTGTAAAAGATACCAGTTTCTGCCAACTTCCTAACCACACCGGAGTGTAAACCTGAGATTGCAACTCTGTTGTGTCATGCATTCTGGGCAGTGCATCAACAACTTTGTTCTCCAACCCGGGTTTGTAAACTATGTCAAAATAGTACCCTTAGCTTTGCGGCCTAATTTTGATGATCCATGGTTGTAATCCTTTTTGCAGTCACTGTTTTAAGCTCTTTTGATGGCTGCTAACTGTAAATTTATGTCCCAATTAATATAGTCTCCAATGTTGTATTGTCAATGCCTCCAATGTTGTATTGCTAATGCTGCTCCATCAATTTTTTTCCGAATGTATATTTGGTTAAATTGCGATCGCTTAAAGCTTTACTCTGTAAAAAGCACATAGGCCAGCCTTGCTGCAAAAGAATGGCACCCAACCCATTACCCAGAGCATCATTTTCAATTACAAACTCCTGAGTAAAATCAGGAAGAGCTAGCGCCGGGGCTGTTGTCACCTCCTTAAGAATCTCAGAGGCTTCTCTCTCCTTAAACTTTGCAGGGTGGACACATAAGCTTCTGAGAAGGGTATTGAAGTTGCTGCTGCATTTGTTATCGTTTCTGAAAAATTAATAATGTTTTTGTTGTTGCCAGTGCAATTTTATAAGTTGAATAAATACTTTGTTGTGACTTGTGTCAAAATTTATAACTAATCATGCTGATTGCAAATCAAATTGTGACTGCCATTTTTTCTCTCGGTGACATGATGGTCTATATTAATCTAAAAATAATTTTGGAACCAATATAAAGTTCTGTTATTGATGGACCTTATGTGAAGAGCCACTTGCATTTGGGAAAATAATTGTTGATATTAATTTTTTATGTTGTTCTACTTTTATGAAAATAATAATGTAAATAAAAGTTTGAAAGGTACTTGACACAATAACTCTAATGACAGTGAAAATAAACATATACTAATGAATGTGGGAAATTTTTAAAGGGGGTTGTTCACTGCTCCCGTGAGTGGATTTTCAAAAATATTCTTTAGTATAGATTAGATATTGAAATTCATATGCATCAATTATACAATAAATATCTACATTATTAAAAACATCTTTCATTCAAGTTAAAAATGGTCTCTTCATCTTAAAGACATCTTCATTCAAGTTAAAAATGGTTTGAATTTGAATTTTGGAGTTCGGAAACATCATGTAAAAAAAATATATGTTGTATTATTTTGCATGGATAGTACACTATTATTATAATTATAAAAAAAAATTCAAACCCTTTTAAAATCTATTGCATTCTTAATCAATATATTTTCTTCCAAACAACATTTAGTTGTATAGATGAGGTAAATATGTATTGTGTGGTTTTCGAACAACACAAACAATATTTAAAAATATATTTATTTCACGGGTCACTAACAAGACAATATATATTTTAGTTTAATTAATTATTATTTTAATTTAAGAAATAAAAATTTTATTTTTAAATATTAATTTTTTCTCCATCTTATAATTATATTTTTTTTCTTTGTATATAATTATTTAATATAATTAAAACTATGTGATTATTAATCACTTTAAAAATATAATTCAAATTTTACATTTGTATTTGATACTATTTAAGTGTTATGACATTAAGACGCATTCATGTGTTATCTCATTAACAAATATTTTGTTTTTATTTTTTTATTTCATAATTATTATTTGAAGGTTCAAAATTAACACATTTATTTAACTATTTACACAATATCATAATTCAATTACCCGTGCGGGAGCACGGGTCTCTTACTAGTTAATTAGAGAAAATTCTAAAAATTCTAATTATTGTCAATTAATGAAGGATATATATTCCGCCAATTCACCTTTTATTTTTAAAATAATGAAATCAAATGGTTGAATGATAAAAATTTATTGGAAGATATACTATTACAAATAATAAATAACATATTACAATGATAAAATTTTCATCTTGATTAATCAATAACTGATTTATATGTCATGTGATTATTAAATTTCTTTTAAAAAAAATATACTTATTCTTTTGGTTATTCTCAAAATTGAGAGAATATATCTTTCGGTGACTTCTCTTCGATACTCGGATATTGCGTTATTATTTTTCGTTTGACGTCTTTCTTTTTTTCTCTTTTATTTATTTATTTTGAATTCCGAATATTTTCAAATGCCTTTTTTCCTATTAATTTTTTATTTTAAATTTGTATAATCCGTCAATTTTATTGTCTAATCGATGGATAACATCTTTTGCATCAATATTTTCTAATTAATATTTTCAATTTTTTCTTTTTTTAGTTTATATTTTTAATTACTCTATTTCCTCGATGCTCTAACATAAGCAGACATACACCTCGATGCTAAATTTGGATGTGTTCCGCGAATACATTCAAAATTAAAGTAAAATGGTATAAAATTATGTTTAAACCTTTTGTGCAATCATATTGTAACGGAGATGCATCATGTATTCATACACAAGATGATATCCCCTTCATACATATCTTGAATAGTTCGAATACAGGAAATTATAACCTCTTTCATCTTTAGGGTTTTCCAAAAAATATCTCTAAGCATAGCATACGCCTTCTTCAAGTCAATGAAAATTAAGTGCAAGTCTTGTTCTATCTGATAATGTTTTATCACACATTGTAGTAGACAAACCACTTCCATAGTTGACCTCTCTGACTTAAAGTCAAATTAACTCTCAATAACTTGAGTCTATTTTCTTAGTTCCCGTTCAATCGCTCTTTCTCACAACTTCATGGTATGACTTGTAAATTTGACCCCTTATAATTTGCACAAATTTTATATATCTCTGTTGTTCTTATAAACTGGAACTAAAGTGTTTCTTCTCTATTCATCTAAAATTTATTTTGGCCTCATAAATTTGTTAAAGAATTTAATGAGTCACTCAATGCCTATCTCCAAAAATTTCCACATTTCAATAGGTGTGTTGTTTGGCCAAACTGCCTTAGTGTTACTTATCATTTTCAACGCATCTTTTCCTTCTTGTTTCTGAACTCAACGGTAGTAATTATATTTTCGGTCTTTTTATCTAATGCAAAGATGTTAGAGTTTGATAGATATCATATCCTTCATTAAATAAATTGTAGATACATGTCTTACACATATCCTTTATATCTTTTTCTTGGACCGAGATTTTGCCTTCTTCGTCTTTAGCACACTTCACTTAATCCAAATATTCTCTTTCTTTCTCTTTCCTTAGCAAATATATATAGAGATTTTTTCTCTCTCCTTGATTCCTAAAAATTGGTATACATCGTCAAAAGCTTGAGTTATTTTGCACTTACCACCTTCTTAGTCTTTTAGTTTTCTTATACTTTTCCAACTTTCGACATTTTTACACCTAGGTAATTCTTTGAAACATGTCTTTTTTTACTTTAACTTTACTATAGACACTTTCATTTCACCACTACGACTTTTTACCCAAGTCCAAAACCTCTTTCAACATCGCATTAGCTGCTTTTCTAATCTTTTAGATCATCTTAGTTCACATATCACATAAATTTTACTATAATATTTCAGCACACATATTTTATTATTAAAATATTTGTACACATACTTTTAAATAATATTTTGATATATCTAAACATTGTGATCTAGTATAATAAATATAAAACAAATTGTATGGATATATTGTTATTAAGTACATAAGTAAATAAGTAAGTAATGTATTAATTAAATTTTATTAAAATTATATGATAATAATTATGTCAACCCTATTAATCAAACTCAGTTGATAGTTCAAGAGACAACCAACTACAGGACAGTGGTCCTAATGTCTCGTTTAGACACTGTTCGTTTCAGTTTTAAAAAATAGATTTTTTTTATATTTTTGAAAATAATTTTTTTTTTGTATTTTTGAAAATAGATTTTTCATAACTGTTTTTTCAAATATTACAAGTTTTTTTATATTTGTTTTTTCTAAAATGAAACACTAATTTTGACATCCTATAACATAAACATACATTATTGAAGAACAAAACATAGTCAAAATCGTAATTTTTTCAAAAAATTATATTTCAAACATGATATTTATGAAAATCCATTTGAAATAGTTTCAAAATTAAAAAAAAATTTAAATTTTTTATATCCAATTTTTTTCCATAAATAGATGAAATACCTAAAATCACATTTTAAAAATAACTATTCAAACAAAATTTTCATTTGAAACTTTTATAAAAAGTTTCTTTGTAAAAGTTTTTTTCACAAAATTATATAGCATTATAAAAATCATTTTTAAAAAAGGACAAAACAAGCCGGCCCTTATTCACTTTTTAAGTGAGAAAATTTTGATCATTATTTCACTAGATAAAAAAATAAAATAATATTATTCTTGTCTGAGCCAAGCTGGCTCAATTCATAACTCAAGGTCGAGCAGGCCCACTAGCGGCTCAGGCCCTATTATGCACACGATCTGCGTCAGCCGTTACAACGTTAAATTCACGTGATTCACGAAGAGCACGTGGTCAACCCACTCACAGGAAATCTTCCTGCTCATTTCCGAACCCTACGGCTCATTTTCGAACCCTACGGACAGTTCACCCAGAATATGAGTCACTTGCTGACTCAGGGCATGTAAGATCCTCACAGTTTCCTATTGCTTGGGCCTCAGCCCTACCACGTAAGATCCTGACAGTTTCCTATTGTTTGGGCCTCCAATAAATCCAACCCAAATAGGAAATCCTGCCCATCATATTATTTGGGCCTCCAATAAATCTAACCCAAATAGGAAATCTTGCCCAGCGCTGAAGACTATAAATACTCTTTTTCACTAGAGGGTCAGATCAAATATATACGGTTCATAATTTTTATCATAAAAATTAAACAATTATATATTTTATTTTTTTATTAATTATGTCAGTTATATAATCACAAATATTTTATTAGTTAAATAAACTAAATGAACTTTAACCCAAATAAATAGTATAAAATAAGAAGGGTGAAAAAATAAATATTTAAAAAAAGGATGTAGAGGTAGAAATGAAAATATAAAACAAAAACAATAAAATACTATAGTTAATAAAAAAAAGGATTAACAAAAATCATAATTTTATTATGAATCAACTTGTGCTCTAAGACCATATGCTAAGAAACAACGAAATAGAAAATTTATATTGAAAAAAAAAGCATTAACAATAAAATTAATTATAAGCTTTTAATAAAATTTATACACAATTTCAAATATAAAAAATTACAGTGATTTAGACGTCAAAACTTCTCGCAATAAAACTGAAATAAGAACAGTGATTTAGACGAAAATATGGCAATTCAAACATCTGACAAAAAATATGCAATAATACTATTATTAAGGATTGAGTCCCACCAAATGGAACTGACCCCTCAAAAAATAGTTAATTGTATATTGTTGACAACAAAAGGTTTCATTAAGGAATCTAGATTACCAACCTCTAGAAATCAATAAATAATTTTCTTCAAAATCTTGAAAACCTACCCTGGATTGGATATTATAACTATCCTTGCTATCTTGATTTTGTAACTTTTTGGGAATCTGCCCTGTAACCAACATGTACTAGAACAATAACTGAAAAAATTAAATGAGGAACATAGAATTGATCCCTTATTTCTCACTATGTTTTCTTTTGAGTGATCCACTAAGAGCAGCTTTAGCTTTTGCCCACTCTTTCAAAGAAGCAGCACTTCTCATAAATGAGCAAGTTTCTCCTATTTCATCATTTGCACTGGATCCTTCCCTTGAATTTGTTTCAACTGTTGTCTCAGCTACTGGAGCAGAAACTATATTGTCAGCACCAGCATGCTCATTCTTCTCCGGTGCACTCTCCCCTAAGTTGAAGCTATCAATGACAGTTTCATTAATAGTATTCTTACCAGCACCGTTATGCTTGCGATCATTGGTATTGGTAGTAGGGTACAAAATGGGTTCCTTGGCTGTTTGTTCCGGGAAAGTGATGTCAGGCAAAATTTGTGAAATGCTAAATGAATTGTTATCCTTATTGACCAGTTGGGTCCAGGATTCCTTTTGCAGCCATGAAGAACCTCTGCCGGTTATTTTTGGTGCCGTTTTATGCTGAGTTTCCGCAGGTTCTTCTATCACTTGTGAATTGGTAGGTTGAGATTCAGCCGGCTCTTCAATCACATGTGCATTGGTAGGTTGAGCTTCAGCAGGCTCTTCTGTCACTTGTGCGTGGGAAGGGAGAGATTCATCACTTTCCATGTCTTTAGGTTGAGATTCATCACTTTCCAAGTCTTCAGGTTGAGATTCATCACTTTCCAAGTCTTCAGGTTGAGATTCATGACTTTCCAAGTCTTCAGGTTGAGATTCATCACTTTCCAAGTCTTCAGGTTGAGATTCATCACTTTCCACGTCTTCAGGTTGAGATTCATCACTTTCCATGTCTTCAGATAGAGATTCATCGTTTTCCATGTCTTCAGGTAGAGATTCATCGCTTTCCACGTCTTCGGGTTGAGATTCATCGCTTTCCACGTCTTCAGGTTGAGATTCATCGCTTTCCACGTCTTCAGGTTGAGATTCATCGCTTTCCATGTCTTCAGTTTCATCATTTGTAGATGAAGAAGTGCAGGAACCATCAGAATTTTGTTGATCTTTACCAGAATCAAACTTCGGTAATATGAGAGAGGCGCTGAAGGAAACATTGCCTCCTTTACCAACAAGTTCTCGCCATGAAGACTTCTGTGACCATGAAACTTTGCCCGATTCCCCGAGATCATATCCTGGTTCAGTAGGCTGTGCACCAGATCCAAGCTCATCAAGAAGGGTCTGCATTTTACTCTTGCCAGCAGGGACACTAGACACACCTTCATTGCTGTCGCTTTCTGATTTGGGAAGTAGTTTTCTCTTCTTTACCTTGTTAGGATTGTTGTTGCTCCTTTTCTGCACTTCAATGGGTTCTTCCTCTGCCAAATTTGTTTTATTGGACCATTCCTGAAGACCAAAAAATAACAATTACTCCCTCTGTCCAACAAAAATTATAACATTTGCAAATAAAATTTGTCACAGAATGAATGTCACTTTCAATAACTAGAAAGTCAAGTCAATATCTTCGGCTTCGCATTTATGGTAGTGGTAGTAATGAAAACACTAATAGTTGATCTTCATTTGGTAAATATACTATTCACTCTTTTTCATGTAGCTTACCTATTCTTTGGTAAAAGTAATCTGACTAGACAAATCACATTTGTAAAGGGTTGTGTTTTACTAAATAATTTCGATTAAAAGAACTACCATGACAGATTTTTAACCTTATTATTTCTCAACTTGCAACTAGCTTATCAACTTGTCAACTATTTAAGCCAAACAAACCCACGAACTAACCTGATTTTATGAAGTCCCCCCTCCCCAAATTAAAAAGAAATGACATGCAACTAACCTGATTTTCCAAGATCTTTTCAAGTTCTTGGGTCCCTGTTAAGGACGTTTTCTTTTTCTTCGTTGCAATGTTGATTATGAGACCATCATCATCATCATCATCATCATCATCATCATTATCATCATTATCATCATCATCATCATCATCATCATCATCATCATCATCATCATCATCATCATCATCATCAACAACAACATCTTTTGCATTCTCTACTTCAACTTTATTAGATTGTGGAGATTCAAATGAATCATGCTTCTTTGCAAGTTGCTTAGGGTTAGAAACCTTTTCTTTTTCAAACAGCTTGTTCATCACAGCATTCATGATGCTAATTTCTTCATCATTTATTCCACCAGTTTCAGCTGCCGCATTCATAGATAACTTTTCCTTTTTAGGGATAAAAGGACTACAATGTTCCTCACAATCACAAAAATGCACAGGGAGAGGAGGAACTTTAATATTCTGGAAACTATATTTGTGCTTGCCAGTTCCACTGAATGGTATGGATTTCACCTGCACAGCAGCAGCGGTATATTTGTAGGGTGCAAAATTGGGTCAGGTGATTTAGCAAAGAAATATTTATGCAAAGCAAAAATAAATTCCAAATATTTGGATATACTAGATTATGAAAGCAATTTAAAAATCAAAATCATTCCACTGAAATGCATATATATATATATATATATAGATACCTTACAGAATGACATTTTTAATCAGTAAAAGTACATAGTATTTTTAGCAAGTATAACATTGATGAGGATGACAATTTTCCTCAACAAGGATGCAGCAAGCAAGAGGAGCTTCAGCTATAATAAGACAAGCAAAGTGAACTGTATGCAAATAGCAACAAGAGAGAGCAAATGTGAAAAGATCAAATATTTTCTACATTCTGGACTAGTAATGATTATAATACTGATACTAATTCCACATAAATAATCTAGATATGACGCATTAGTCCATCTTTACTGGGTTATGTTTTTAATCTTAAATTATTGCAGGACCACCAATTTAAACAACTATGTAATGCTTAATTTTAGACTTTTGAGTTTCTATGTTGTCAACAGCTATAGCAAAATGCCATAGCAGTGGTAGGGTTCGGCGCAACGCCATCTCCCTGTTGTTGTAGCGGTCGCGAGTGAAATTGCATGTGGGTCGGGGCCACAGCCGGGACTTATGCCCACTATTAGGGTTTCAGGGGGAAAATTCTTCAAATGCCTCTTTTTTAAGACAATTTGAACCCTTTTAAGTGACCTAATTCACTAATATTTCAACTCCCACGTTTATTTCCATTTTCTCGCCGCTTTCTTCCGTGTGTTTTCTTCTGTCTTTCATCTGCCTGTGTCGCTTCATTTGCTTCTACATCGTGTGTGTTCAGTTTCTTCTGTGTGCTAGTTCTGGTGCGAAACAAGGTTTCTGTTTTTATTTTCTTGCTTCGTTTTGTTCTGTTCTTCGTTATTGCTTCTCTTCTCTGTTTAGTTCTTCGTTATTGCTTCTCTTCTCTAGTATGTTCTTCGTTATTGCTTCTATTCTCTGTTCTGTTCTTCCTCTTGCTATGTTTTTTCCCACAAACATTTTTTTCTTCCTATTTTAATTTTAGTTATGTTTGTACATTAGGTTTTATCGCTCACAAACAATTGTTCAGTTCTGTTCAGTGTTTTGTTTATGTTCTTCTTGCTCTGCATTTGCGGATCTGTTTTTGTTCTTGTAGGATTTTGATGGGATGTCATTTTGATTACATTTAGAAGCTGATTTTGAAAGGGATGTATTTTGATTACATTTAGAACTTATATTGATGGGAAATGATGAAGTTGGTTATAATTATTAAGTATGATTGTCCCTTTGACTTTGTATACTTTTCTATCTTTGAGTATTTGTGTATCTTGTTGGAATCATGATTATTATGTACATTGTTTTTTAGTCTTCACAATATCAGCTTATCCGCTATCTGGGAACATAGCTGATTTTTAAGATGTTGCAATAAATCTCGAATCACCTGGTTTTCGAATGATGTCTAAATTAATTTTGTTCTTCATTTAAGTTTCCGGTTTCCTTTCCTATTTTCCAAATTTTGTATACATGCCCCAATGGCCCTATACAGTTACCTTCAGCAAACATTCTCACATACTCAATCAAAATCAAGGTTAACTGTTCATTTGATTTAGTCTATCATACATTGTTTACATTATTACCCCAAACATACATCAACCTATATTACCTAACCATAATTCCTCCTTCCGATTTGATTTCCACTATACCACACACACCCTCACCCTCAAACTATTCCCAATCCCCTTCAAGCCACCAGTTCTCTACACTAGTTAGTTTCATCCTAGAAATCATTCCAAAACCCTTGTTAGTTTCACCCTAATCATTCCTAAATCCTTCTATCACAATATATCACAACTACAAGCTGTAACTGCAATCATGACCATAACATAAAAGTTTTTGATGCCTAAGAACTCGCAGTTGTGACCATATCAGTGATCTTTAACAGAAAATGTCAGCAACATATCAATAATCGCAACACAACTGCAGCTCAAAACTTAACCAAACCTATGTTAACACAATATAAAAGCAAAGAGCAATATATTAATAAGTTACCGTTCTTAATCTCGGAAAGTAAATATTAAGAGGCTTTTCAGTCGAATCCAAAATGCGTCTTGAAATAGGCTTTTCCTTCACCAAATCCTCCTTCTGAGTAGAAATCTCACTAGCCGGTGTTTCTATACTACGAATCTTCTCTTCTTCCCATTCTTTTTTCATCCGATCAAGGTAGTGCTCTTTCGCCTTTTCAAGTCTCAGCTTCCCACCTTTCCACACACATCCATTATACTGCAATGCCAACATAATCATCACTTTCAAAAAAAACATATTAAGCAAATGAAATTAAACTTAGACTATGTTTGGCTTAAAATTGAAAACCCTAGAACATGGCTTAAAACTCTGACAATAATAAAAATTGAACTTAAAATTTAATCTAATAATAAAAGCGCGACGGAATTGATTATTTGAAGTGAAGGATGTTGCTGCTACCTTGCTGAAAAGTTTAGAAAGGGATTTAGGATCGGAGAGGAAGTCGAGGTAAGCGAGGCTGCGGCCTTTGGTTCGGATGGTTTCGAGGGATTGAACGGTGCCTAATGATTCGAATAGGCGGCGAATGTCGTCGGTGGTTACGGCTTCGCCCAATCCTCCGACGAATATTCTCACTGCTTTCTTCTCGATTTCTTCTACCTCCATGATTGTGAAGCGGTGTTCTCTTTCACTGTTCTGTGACCAAAAATGAAAGACTAGGGTTTTAGGGCTCACTGGGTTTGGGGTGAGGTAGGGTTTAACGACGCCGTTTTAGCTGATAAAAATGGTAAGGCAAATATTTCAATATTTTTGGATATAAAATGTCATAACAGTTTTTTCTTTTTACAATTTTCTTTTTCACATAAGGTTTAGTTTAATTTAGTTGAAGTTGAGGTTCACCAGATTCATGGCATGTCCGATGGTTTTAAACTTTAAAGAAATATTTAGGGGTGGCAAATGGAGATGCTTTCTCTATTTAAGTTCGTCTAGCAAAAGTCTGCAGAAAAATGGGGTAGTCGTAATTGAAAGTGTAGATCTAAAATTTTAGTTTGCTTTGCACGTGGAGCGGGTTTACAGGCACTATAAATTTCAAGGCTAAAAATTTAAAATTTATGTTAATGTCAATGTTCGTAAAGGTCCAAAAAAAAAAAACAGGGTGGGCGGACACATTAGAGGATACGAGCCTAAATAAATCATTGGTCCGCTCCACACTAAAGTGCGCCCAAACGGACATGCCTACTAGGTCGGGTCTGATTTACCATCCCTAGAAATACTAATAGATCTTTTATAAAAGATATTTTTATATTATTGAAACAAGTTGATCTTATACACTGCACTTAAAAAGGGAGAATTAGGTGTTAGAAATTTTTAAAGAATAATAATAAAAAATTTCCCTTGCAATTTTTCTTGTTTACTTTTACTAGTTTATGACAATGGAGCAATGACTTATTTTTCTAATTTAAGAATTAGAAGTGATATGCAGAAAAATAAATGCAGTAAAGTAAATGGACATAAGGAATTATACTAGTTCCTCTTATCAATCAAGAGTACATCTAGTTCACTTACACTTTGTGAGAGATTTCATTATTGTTAGATCTTTGTACAGGTCTCACACCAAGACTTCTCCTACAATCTTCTAACAACAACAAAGAAGCACACCACTTTCTTGATTTCCAATCTAAGAGAAAGAACCTTACTTCCTCTTTTACACACTTGTTATCACAACCTCATAAACAAGTTTATAACATATAGATAAATGAAATGATTGTTTTAGTACAAATGTTTTTGACACTTTTCAAACACTTGAAATAATATTTCTCCCCTTCCTGAAACAATATGATCAAATGATATATATGTATACTTAAATGCTCAAGGAATAAAATGAAACTTTTTAATCTTATATGAAAATTATGTAGAAAAAAGGTTTCCATGTAAGTTTTGAACACTTGTAAAATATGTCAGGAAAGAGGTTAATTTTGATTTTAAAAATTTTACTATTTATAATGATCTTACACATCTTAATTTTCAAAAAGAAATTGATGAAAAAAGAGTATTAATAATTGTCATGATTTATGAAAAGGTTTATAGATGAAGAGAGGTGATGGAATAATGTAATATTATATAAAATTTCAAAAAGAACAGATGTTAATCGATTACCATTAAGGGGTTAATCGATTGCCCTTAGTTCAACGTTCAGGAAATATGGAGAGATTGGAATGGATAATCGCTTAGCTTGGTTCCCTTTACAAAAGATTAATTGATCCCTTGTATAAATCTGAAATTTTCAATATACGCAACATAAGCATGGTTAATCGATTAGCATTACCTCCTTTACAAATAGGCTATTAGCCTTTTGTGGATTTAGAGAATTTCAAAGTTTAATAGTGCTACTTCATGCTATTTATGAAAAGTGATGAAATAATGCATTAAATGATTTTTTTTATTTTTTATCATCTAAGATTTATATCATCAAAGTATATTGTACCATAGCTTTGTCATGATTAATTTTTATTATTGAACCTTTTCCTTCTTATATATATTTGTATTCATCAAAAACATCTTCATAAGAGGCTTCTTTTCACATAACTCATGATATTTTGGTGTTTGAGTCAACTTTTTACTAAAAGACACATCATTTATTGAAATTTAAATAAATTCTTTATGATTATTAAGTTGACATGTAAAAATAGTTGCCAATGAAATGATATGTGATTAAATTCTTATGCATTTGTATGCACGAAAATCTAGAACCTCTGACAGTTGGATGAGGGCCTTCTAAGATCTTCCAACCTTTCAACCTTCTCTACAGTCACTCAAAAGTCAAACATCGAAGCAACATTCATTACAACCTATAAATCTTGAACATTAAATACTTCACAATCTCCAACAACTAAACGTTACTTTATGCACACAAGAGACAAATGATATACTGAACAATGTTTATAACCTAATGCAACGACAAAATATGCACTTCCTCGCTAAGAGGATACTTCAGTCGAAGAAAACTTACAGATCGCTTTCCCCAAGGATAATTCCGTCTATGAGATCATTTCATGCAGCGAGTATAAAGTTGAACTCTAGTCTTTCCTCGTCGACATAGCTTCACCATATTGGGAGGCCCCTAGGTCGCGAGGTTGTAATCTGCGTCGAAGACACCAAACTCCACCTCATGGTTTTGGAGGATATAGCAGGAGCCACGTGTTGTCGAATGATACTTGTCGCTGCCAATCTCCACCACACTACTCCTAGAGGGAATAGTGATGTGGCGTTGAAGCATAAAATAGTAATCGAAAGAGTAATACACTCTCAAGATGGATCCTCGATATTAGGATTCCGAGATCCCTTGAAAATCCCACAAACCTATAGAGTTATGACATAATGGGATATCTAGACGAACATATTAAGCATATAGACATCGGGCTAGATTATTATAACACCTAGGGAGTCGTAAAATGCAAGTTGTTTATATTAACTCTTATGGAGCCGTCGTGACGTGGTTCAAGGCTCTTCCATACAAAAGTATTACTTCTTGGAAAGAGTTATGTAAATTTTCACTGCCCATTTGCAACGCCCCGTTTTTATCGTATTTATTTGTATATTTAAAAATAAGTGATGTGATATGATGTGTGTGTTATGATGTGGACTTGTGGGGTAGAAACCTTAGAATAAGGTAGTTGTGATGAGAAATTGAGAATAGAAGTGGATGTGTAAATATTAGAATATTAATAGAATTATTGTTGTTATTATTATTTTAATAGTAATAATAATATGGTTAGTAAATAAATAAATTATATTTAATTAAATAATAAAAAAGAATAAGGAATGGTAAATTTGAATTATCATATTAGGGGTATAAGGGCTTATATTGGGAAAACAAGAGAGAGAACACAATTGTATTAATCGTGAAACCAGAGAAAAGGGGGAACGAGGAAAAAAATGAGAACATGAAGGCTAGGGCAAGGAGAATTCATAGATAACCAAGAACACTAAGGTAAGGGTGGGGTTCTAACACTATAAGAGATTATGTGATGACGGGTTATGGTAGACATAGGACTCGTGATTTTATGTTCATGTTTTATGTGAAATTGGATTTTTGTGTGTATGTGATGTCGTGATGTTGATGATGAATGTTGTGTTAATCCTTGCATTTGATGAATTTGTTATGAAATTAATGAGTATGATGATGGAGCAATGTTTATGTCCAATTTGTGTAGAATAGAGAACTGTTTTGGTGTTAAAATTTTGGTAAAAATGAGTTTTTGAGTCAAGAAATCGCAGCCATAGAAACACAAAATCACAGAAAAAAATTCAACTTTTAACAGCTATGCGTCGACCTAAGAAAGGTTTGTGTCGACTCATAGATTTTCAAAAACTCAGCATGAGTCGACTCATGGTCGACCTGAGCTGACCCGTACAAAATCTTATTTTTGATAGATTTTTGTAAAGATCATGACTTTTGACTCGGATGTCCGTTTGACGCGCCGTTCGAACCTACGGATAGCTAAAACTATTTTCTATCTAATAAAAGTAATCTGGGAACATTATGAGGGGATTTTCTGAAAACTTATATTTTTCCAGTATTTTGTCATAATGCGAAGTTGTGAACATGGTGATAGAATTAATGGGATTTCTTGATGTAATGATGTTGTGATGATGTGTGAATAAGCAATGTGTAAGAGGGGACTATGTTGGGATATTTTGTTGATGTGTGTCAGGATGTGTGTGACGAAGTATATTACTTTGTGAAATATTGTAAATGCTTTATGAATTGCTTGTTGTGTTGTTGGTTGTTGTGATGTATGCTTCGACATTTGTTTGATGTGTGTGATGGCCGTTATTGGTGGAGTGCACCGACTATAGTGAAGGTAATGTGCATATTGTTGATGTTGCATATTTTGATGTTGATCTCATAATTATGATAATGGTGATGATAATGATGATGATGGCTTGGAATGACATAATTAATGAAGGCTTATGCCTTGTTCTTGCATTCTATGTTGTTGCATGTCGGTGCCGCATGCATTCACGATGATGTGGCCTTTTATGGCAAAAAAGAAATGTGGCTTTTTATGACAAAAAGAGATGTGGCCTTATATGGCAAAAAGTGACGTGTTATGGTACCACAGGCATAGAGTCAAAGAAGTTGGACTCATTACATTTCTAGATGTTGTTGATGAATAAGATGTAATTGTACGATTGTGGGGTGTGATTGTTGAAATTGTGATGTGTATTGATGTGATGCATGAAGTATGAATATTATAATTATGTATGTCATACTTTATCGGCTCATTATCATATTTTCGCTTATATTGTTATGATATCTCACCCCTTATGTTTGAATGTTACCTCTACGTGGGTAACACGCATGTGACAAGGATTAGAGTTGCTTGAGGTATGGAGTGGTGTCTAGTATTGCGTAGATTGAGTCGGATCTTGCTCTGATACATAACACTGAGGACAGGGTCGGCCCGAACTTTTCGGAGGCCCTGTTCTAATTTTTAAAATATAATTTTTTATATAAATAATACTATATTTTTTATTTTTTACAATATTAAAGATATGAATGATATATATATATATATATATATATATATATATATATATATATATATATATAATAATATTATCTTTTATAAAAATAATAAATTAAACCAGATATAAAATTACATTATATTTTATCATAATAATTGAGTTGATATATGAAATATCTTAAAATATATTTGTTAAAATATTTTTACTCAACAAATAGACTAATACTTTGTTTCATATAGATTTAAAAAAAAAATTGATTTTATGAAAAATTTTAAAATATTAAAAGTTATTGTTAATTATTTTTTATATTTAAAAGAATAATTTTGACTTACTTAAATATCTATTATTCTAAAATAATTTTTTTTATAACTTTTTCTATAAATAGTATTAAATCTACATGATATTTTAAAATCTAAAAAAAGCATATAACAGAATAATAAAATATTTATAATAATCTTAATCTAATATATAGATTAATTTGTAATTTCACAATGGCATTTAAGCCTTTACAAGGCTACGTTATAGACTTATTAAGTTATATTTTCAAAATGTCATTGAAGCTTTTATATTGCTAAGTTGTAAATTTAAAATATTAAAATTATCAAATGATTTTGCTACGGGAATCGAACGGAGGGCAGACCTCTTTATCCCGCCTTTGTAGCTTCACGCACGCCCACTGGACCACTCATCAATATTGTAGTTTCATGGAATGTAGTATTTAATATATAAATAACTTAGCCAATATGTAATTTTGAGGCCCTGTGCGGTGGCACTTGTTGCACACCAACAGGGCCGGCCCTGACTGAGGATGAATGCTTGTTTGTTATTATGTTATGAGTTATTTTTGAAAGATTGTGAGAGCAATATAGACTTTCTTTTATTTGTTGCGATGTTAGTTTTTTAAGTTGTTGGATATGATGACTGATATATTTCTAATTGTTTCCGTTGTATTAATAAAGTGAAGTTGAACACCATGATAACTGCAATGTCGGTTCATTCAAATAAATGTGTTATGTATCCATTTATTAAATGTTTTGATGTTGAAGATGTAGCATCCTATTTCATGTTGAATGGAAATTTTAATCACTCTGATTTTATTTAACTATCGATGGGGAAAATAGGGTGTTACACTCATTGGGTTGCATCGGAAAAAAAAAGCTAACCTTGCGAGAATACATTAACTAATTCACAGAGATAGCATTAGAAGTTGGCAAAACAAATAACGATTTGAAATGTTGGATATTTAAACGGGGTTGGGATATTATAGTATGTTTCATGAAAATTTGGCACTGGAGGGAGCTTGTAGCCTAAATGTCATGTTCAACAAAGCTTAACCTTATATTAATCACGAGGAATAACTCATATTTGAGAAAGGATAAAGAGGTCAGTGAGCAGGGAACTTGATGACACTTTGTCATCATGTAATTCTATTAAGCATATGCATATTTTTTATTAGTTTTTGGTTAATTATGTTTAAGTTTTATGAAGAAATAAGAATAAAATGAAAAAGTGAAGAAACAAAGTAGAAAGATGAAAAAGTGGAGAAATCGTGAAGAAAAAAGCAATTTTCAACATAATTTACATCATGATGTATGTCTAGTAATTTGACCATATA
The DNA here is from genome assembly GCF_029867415.1 of Vicia villosa. Taxonomy (NCBI): domain Eukaryota; kingdom Viridiplantae; phylum Streptophyta; class Magnoliopsida; order Fabales; family Fabaceae; genus Vicia; species Vicia villosa. The sequence goes on along the minus strand of NC_081183.1, from coordinate 36,501,316 downwards.
TAGAGTTTCGTAACTCCTATTGAGGCGAGACTTTTTGCAAATGAAATTTGACATCCTTAGTTGGTCGTTTATCGGATCAACTGCCCCTTTATTGAATGCATTTTGTTAGATGTATTGTCCTTCTTTGAATTAAGTCGCCTAAGCCCGGAAATGAGTGTTGTGTCATCCCCCTGAAACGACCTAAAATCCATAAGCGGTTGCTATCTCCAAGGAGGTCTAAGTCAAGCCACGAGATAGGTGGATTATGCTTTCCTGAATATTATGAGGAAAATTGTCTACTCCTTGAGCAATTGCTATCTCCAAGGAGACCTGAGATCCAAGCTCGATACAATTATAAATATCTCATCATCATGATTGAGAAAGGGCTAACTACAACACATAATATACACACATGTCGTAATTTCTCATTCCACATGAGCTACATCTCAATGTCATAACAATTAAGCCTCCGATGACCTTTAATTACTAAGGATTGTCACACATTTATAGTTTTAACAAATACAACTCTTTTTCATATTTATTTAAATCACTTCATATAAATTAACTGAAATATTTAACATAGTTCTCACATATGTAATAGAAGTCCTAGTCCAATTACTAAAAAATGATTAACAAACTTCAAACTACTAACAAATGCAATCATGTTGATTGTCCATTATTAAATTATTTTTTTAGTAAAGGGAAGATGTTAGATGAGGAGAAAACATTGAATTCCAAAAGAAAAGGATGGTAAAAAATATTATATCTTTTTTATTTAATAAGAAAGTCATTTTGCATATTAAATATATCACAAAATAGATATTTTTACTTTCATGATTTTACTTTCATGAATTAAACATGATTCTTGAAGAAATGTATTTTCAATGACAGGGAACATCCAAACTACCATATTACAAATAGATATTTCAAAAGATTACCTTTTTTTCTAAGACTTTAGAGTCAAGCAAGTCATCTGAGAATAAATATTATATATATTAAAAGTATAAAAAGTGACTCTACAATGCTAACGTCTATTACATTTAAATATAACTATTATCTTATAATTGTTTTTCTACAATAATTATTTAAAATTTGATAATGTTCAACTATAAATAATATAAGTTATTATTATGAATATAGAAAAATAACATTGTGAACAATAGTACTTATTATTATGGTTTCCCATTTATATTCGTATACTCTTTTTTTTTCTTTCTTCTTTTTGCATATTTGCATATAAATAATATAAGATACTATTTTGAATATAGAAAAATAACATTCTCAACAATACTTATTATTATGTTGTCTCGTTACACTATTTTTTCTTGTTCTTATCCTTCTATATTGTTATTGTTGTTGTTATTATTATTATTATTATTATTATTATTATTATTATTATTATTATTATTATTATTATTATTATTATTATTATTATTATTATTATTATTATTATTATTATTATTATCATCGAATAAATTAAACTATGTTCTCGCGGAATATTAAGTGTTGGTCCACTCTTTTTTTAATAATTATATTTATGAAGAATTAAATGTACACCAATATATGAAAGATAAATAGTTGAATGAATTTTTTAGTCAAATAAATAAATAATGTTTTTTTATGAGTATTAAAAATAAAATTTATACAACAATTTTTTCATAAAATTATTGATTAGTATCTATTAGTGAATTATTATAAAGACAAAAGAAATAATGTCAGAACTTGAACACTTAATCAACTTATATTTATCTAGCTAAAACCACTCGAGACACCTTTTCAAAGTTTATACACCAAAACATGCATAAAAGCTTATAAAAAATATTATGTTTTTTAATTTATTTTTTATGAAAATAACTTAGCTTTGTTGAAGTGTTTTCAATTTTATAATATATATAAAGTATAAATTTTAATTTTTGCAATCTCTTTAAGTGAATAACAAAAAATTTCATCTATTTATTGCAATATAATTTTATTTCCAATCATATATTTAGTGAATATAATAATGAAAAGAGAATAATATAAAAAAATTCATTTTCGTTTATGATTATATTGTAATTTGTATTTTTTTCGCAAATCATAATCAAATAACTAACTTATATTGGTTAAATGACTTAAAAATAATTTAAAATTTTTATAATGGTCGTCAATTAATAATTTATTATATTAGATTAAGAAATATATTTGAGAATCAAGTATCTAATTTTCATTAGTATTTGTTAAATATCAATAAGAATAAAATTCCTCAATCATAAGTTTATTTCATAGTTTTAAAATAATATAAAAATTATTATTAAAGATTTAATAATAAAAATTAATAAAAAATAAATACTAGTGAAGTTTGGAAATAGAATAATTCAGTGGTAATACTCTTCTAAAAAATAAATTAATAAAAATAAGGATATTTATAAATAAAATGAACCAAAAAAATCAATTGGAGTTAAATATTGTCACAAACCGTAGCTGAACTCCTCACCGATTGAAGGTTTCACTCTTCTCACATAATCTCTCGTTAGAAAGCTCCTTCACATCCGTCTCTGGTAAAGGCTTGCACTCCATGGGATATTAAATCTCCTCATTCATATCTGTATGAGACATGATTATTTTGGCTAAAAACTCATTAGATATAAAAATGGTAAGTGAGTGAGATGCGATTTCGTTGTAAAACTGGAGAAAAAATTCATTAAAGAAATGTATATATTATATGATTATAAAATACTTTAATTTAAATTTAAATGTTTTGAAGAGAAAAAATATAATAACTCAAACAATAGTGTCTAGAATAATCAATTTGAAGTACAAATGTACCAGTATTATCACATATAAAGAGCCTAGATTCAACATAAGTACAAAAGACAACATAAAGATACATCATTAATATGTAAAGGTACAAATTGTCGCGAAATAATTCAAACCAAACACGCAACAAAACTAGTAAGCATAACGAAATCCACTTGACATCCTTCAGGTCAGTTTTCCTATTCATTTACCGGATACTAATTCATATAGAAAATAAAGAATAAATGTGTGGTGAGATGACGAATATCAACAAAGTCCTCATTAAAATCATAATTTCTCTCTGTGACTATATGAAAGGAACCTACAATCTCAAAAGAATAATATTTGATATAACCAAATTCATACTTTATGGCGGTGATAATACTATCTCTCATTACCTTGTACACCTCGGGCCGCGTCTAGTGTTTCAGGATTATCAACATCCTAATAGTCTTATTCGTATCAAGTCTAGTATTATAAGATTATTAATATCAAACTAGTACCTTAAATATCAAATCTAGTATTATGGGATTCACTAGCATTTTACTATTACTTAATGTGTTTCACACTCTGATTATGGGCTATACACCCTGGTTTTGTATCCAAACTCTTTTCTGACCTTTTTCTTTAGGACACGTGTAATACGTATAATGATTATACGTTTCACCATTAGGTTATGAACAAGTTAGGACTTGCTACCTAAGTTCTCCTTAACAACATACTCAACCATTCAAATTCTCACCACGGCACCTTAGAATTTAGTTTCACTATCTTACAAAACAAAGCTCTAATTATCATGAATAATCATTCTTTGATTCCTCACCCAATTATATTTGACAAAATTTCACCCTCAACATGTTATAATCGATTACATGTATGTCGTAATCGATCACTGACCCTCACTATGGGGAAATGTATATTTTCCTGATGGGAAGTTAATTACCTAAATGTGGTAATCGATTACCATTCTCTGACACAACCAAGGTTGAGGTTCAAAGGTAAGGACAATGTTTCACACACATGTCGCGTACTAAGGAATAAAACACTGACAGCATTCAACTGTCGTACAAACGCAACAGACGCGACAACTTGGCCGGACGAACCGACTTGCTCTGATACCACTAATGTAACACCTCAAATTCTACCCGAAATTATAATCCAGAAATCAGAGTATTTTAAAATTTATCAATAAGCATTTGGGATATCAAATTTACTTCATATAAACAACATATAATCAGATACGCAACACTTCAATCTCAGAGGATCACAAACAACTTATATCAGCTCTAAGAACAAACAAACTTTAATTTAATATGCAGCGGAATCAAAACATTTGACTATATAAATAAATCATCTTTATTCAATCAGAAACAACTTTAAAATATCATAGTACTTCTCATTATTCAACTTAGAACTCAACATCTTATATATTAACTACATGAAACAACAAAATAAACATCCCCATGAGTGCTACGTATCAGAGTGACACACCAATTAGACTCGATGAAGCTATAAACTTCCACAACTATACTTGAGTACCTGCCAATTTCCCAAGGTAGGGGAAACATCAACAGAAGGGGTGAGATATCAAATAATATAAAAGAATGTATGATAATACTTATAGCGAAGATAAGATCATACGCTATTCACCACTTCTCATCTCAAAGCAACTTGCATCATAACAATAATGTTAATAATCAATCATAATAACATATTCAAATTCACAACTAAGTCATCCACAACTACAACATTTCCTTCATAATCACAACGAGAATCAACGTAACTATCATCACGACAAACATCAACAAAACATAGCAATGAATTCACAACCATGAATCCAACTTAAACAACAACATAATCAACTTAATCCAACTTAAACAACAACATAATCAACTTAATCCAACTTGGACAACAACATAATCAACTTAACATAACAATCATAGGAATTCAATACACTTCGCATAATCATGTAAATAGTATTATCTAATATATTTCTCATGTTCAAGTATGCAATAAAACTCAATAGTATGATATTCAAAGGATTCAATACTATTATTCCAAATATGCACATAAACCATCATTATCACATATTCACATTTATCACCAAATCGTGTATCAAACATCGCCAAATTCAATTATTGTTAGAACAAGATTTGTTTTGATCAATATTCTTAGTTTTGATGATAACAAGGATATGATTTTTGTGTGAGATAATGTGGTACTCTAATACATTGCAATTTCCCTTTCAGGAAATATATAAAGAGTATGCACAAATCAGCGCTCAGAAGCTTTGTCTCAGAAGGTTCAGCATGCAACATCAGAACATGGTCTGGCAAGACATCAGAAGATGGTCAAAGCAGAATCAGAACATGGGTCTATGGAAGCATCAGAAGAACTTGAGATCAGAAGCAGAAGCACTGAAGTTCTCATGGTATCACGCTCAGAAGCACTTCAAGGTCAGAAGACAAGAAGATGCTATGCACCAAGCTGTTTGACTCTGATGATATTCAAACGTTGTATACACAAACATCAGATCAGAAGAAAGTACAGGTGGCAGGCTACGCTGACTGACAAACAGAATGTTGAAGCTATTAAAGGCAACGTCAGTAGACACAGCGTGAACAAGGCTCGAGGTAGTTGACAAAAGCGTGAAACATTAAATGCAATGCTGTACGGAATACGCAAAGCATTAAATGCTCCCAACGGTCATCTTCTCAAGTGCCTATAAATATGAAGTTCTGATGAGAAGCAAGGTTAATAATGCTGAACGAACTTATTCTAAAAAAACTTGCTGAAACGCTGTTCAACTCAAAGCTCAGAAACTTCATCTTCATCAAAGCTCACTACATTGCTGTTGTAATATATTAGTGAGATTAAGCTTAAACGTTAAGAGAAATATCACTGTTGTGATTATAGCTTTTCAGAAGCATTTGTAAAACTCTTATTTGATTACATTAATTTGTAAGTAACTAGAGTGATCAAGTGTCGATCAGGATACTCTAGGAAGTCTTAGCTTGTGTCTAAGCAGTTGTAATTAGAGTGATCACGTGGTGGTCAGGATACTCTAAGAAAGTCTTAGCTTGTATCTAAGCATTTGTTCCTAGAGTGATCAGGATACTCTAGAAGACTTAGTCGCGGACTAAGTGGAAAACCATTGTAATCTGTTGCGATTAGTGGATTAAATCCTCAGGTGAGGTAAATCACTCCGTGGGGGTGGACTGGAGTAGTTTAGTTAACAACGAACCAGGATAAAAATAACTGTGCAAATTGTTTTTATCATTCAAGTTTTTAAACTACACTTATTCAACCCCCCATTTCTAAGTGTTTTTCTATCCTTCAATTATCACATCTCATACACACATAACAATCACACAATTGCATATATTCAAATATCACATAACACTAATGTGACTCGATGCAAGACTGTGACTCTATGCATGTGGTACCGAATGTGAACCCAAAGTTCTACCGCTTTCCAATTCAATATCTAGAATTCAAGCCA